>NC_092360.1:11753482-12012188 GCF_030848805.1 Temnothorax longispinosus
CTCTGCAGTAAATTCGCGTGGTAACAATATAGTTGTGCCAAGCGTTCGACATTTACGTTAATTAATTGTTTGCGACAATCACATTTGAAAGCTCAATCGGATTGTGTACAAAATAATCCTTCATAGAACTTATTCTCGGTGTCTTAACACCGTTCCAGCTATGCCTGACTAAGCATAATTTTTATCGCCCTCTTGAGGGGATTTCCTTTCTCCTTCTCTTATAATTTCTTTTAATAATGCTTCTTTAAATGGCGTAGTGCAAACTAGATAAATCCACCCATTTAATCGTTCAGTGGATAAAACGAGTAGATTAATCCGAACGATCGGTAAAATGTTAATATTGTAATATACAAAACAACGTATAGAATTTTCAAATAATATGCACGCACATTGCAAATTATAGTTTTTTTTTAATACATTACAATTATATGTTTTCTTTGATCAACCAACTCACTTTATTATCTCTTTTATTATTTCAGTATATATGTAATGTATAATATAATCAACATTTTAAAAAAGACTGAATTATAAAATATGGAATAATTATAAAAAATAAAATAATGTTTGCAAATTGAAAAATAATTACTTTTTAGCTTATACCTTATATTTATTTTGTACATAACCGTTCTTACACAAGAAAAAGAGAAATAATTTACTCTTCTTAGAATCACAAATCATTCGAAAAAGAACTATAATTTCTGGAGAAAGCGTGCAGTTGAAAGAGCAAATTTTCTAAAGTATTTGATCTCTTGAGAGGCGAAAGGGAAAAGCCTTTCTCTCGTGTATAAACTCTGTTTAAATAAAACCCGCAAATACACAAAGCAGTGTAGATATCTTCTATATTAATCCTTGCAATATCGACGATTTCGATAAACGCACGGGCTGCGATGCTTGGAGTTAGTTCGGACCCCATTCTTATACCTGTTTGAGATCTTCATTAATTTCAAACAAAGTTTGAATTGTTAAAAAGGTTCTATCGGACTATTAAACAATACATTTTTTTCGACATGCCTGTCATTATCGCTTCAACATAAATAAATGACACAGTCGTCAAGTGCTGAGGTATAGTTTTCTAGGTCTAAATGAGACTCGGACTCTCGCTCGGCAAGAATTAAAATTTATCCTTTTAAATTTTCTTGTCTTGCGATCCATTCAATTATACAAAAATTTCTTTAAATTAAAAAAAAAACGGTTAATATAAATGCGAGAGTATACTCACATTAATTCTGAAGTGCGCCGAGTCTACGTCCAAGAAAATGACTCTACTCTGCCGTACCCTCTATTTGACTATGATTGCTGGCGTTGCTGCTGTCGGTGATTCCGGTGGCGGTGCCGTTGTTGTTCCCGGTGCTGTCGTCGTTGTTACGTTGCTGGACGCTGCCTCCGTTAACGACGACAATCGATTCGCGCTGCTGGGACGTTGCCTTACCACGTGACACGACGGCGGCATCGCAGCGACGGACGGTGTGCTTGGAACCGCGTCCGCAACCATTATTGTTGCTCCTCGCCATGCTTGGCGCCGCTAACAACTGCACCGAAAACGAAGGCCAAGTCGTTAGTCCTTCAATCTTATCATTTCGTAAGAAAATAATACATATAATAATTATAATATTTTTAATCCCACCTAAAACATATAAAGGAGAACCACTTCAAAATCTTATAATAATAGACTGTTCTTTGTGTGATATTATCTTCAATGAAAGCCTTTTGTTTTTTCTAGATTATTTTTAGGGAAAACTTAAGCTCTTTCTAATTTTTTTAAAATACTTAATATTTAAATTATTTTCGCATTATATTAATTATATTTTATTAATTAATTTTAATTATACAAATTTTTATTAAAAGGTCAAACATTCTAGAATTAAATTTCGTAACTTTATCAATATTCCCCATCTTTAAATAGTCAGTTGTATCTAAAACTAAATATATCTTATTAAAATCATATTTTAATATGTAGCCAACTGTAAATTTAATGAAACTTACAAAAATATAGATTTTTTAATAAAGCACGCGATAATCTAGAGAACGCAATAAACGAATTTGGAGATTTTCCAGCTGTTGCCAAAGAGCTTTATGGACGATAAAACCACCCGTCACAAACAATTCCTCTGATAGAATTCGTAAAACGTTCAAAGTATCGCAAAATACTTTATACCAAAAAAATTTTACCTTGTAAAATCATCTTCAATTTGTTGAGCTAACTTGTCGAAAATGTCAAAATGTCAAAATGTCAAAATGTCGAAAACACAAACAATGCAAATCAAAAAATGACGAATTCTGTCGCGGATTTTCATTACTATATACATACTCCGGGCACCGTTCGCAAACAATAGACCAATCTAACAGCATAATTTAATGTATTGTAAATTAATATTTAAAAAAAAGAGATATATATAAAAAGGGGAGAGAAAGAGCGAAACCTACCTCCGACCGCAACCAGGTCAAACTACCCTGCGGTCGATGAACGTGATTTAGGAACGTGCCTAGATGAAGACCAAGGGAATAAGCCTTCCGCAGTCTGAAGTTCTTTCTCTTGATTTTCCTACGTTTTCCCATCCGATCATGTCCGCAAGAAGATCATCGCTTAGCTGCAATACGTCCTTTTACCTGCGGAGCAAGAAAAATTGTCCGATAATTGCATGAATTTTCCGATTGGTTTACGTATTGTGTAAAAAGTTTAAACATTAAATGGCATTTAAGACTAATTAACCATTCAATGTAATAACTTGTTCGAGCATATATATGTATATATGTCTGTTAAAACAGAGATTTATTATGTCAGAAAAATCCTTTATTTATAGTATAGAGATTCTTTATTGACTGTACGTTGCCGTTTCTAGATATGGAAGATCGATAACATAATAAAGCAATTCCATTAGTACAATTCCTGTTCAAAAATTCATAAAACAGCATTCTGCTTGTTATGTTATTAGTACCAAAAGTTAATATTCGAATTTTCCAATATACATTTTTTATAATATGCAAATTCTCTGTGTGCGCTTCATACATATTTTTTATATAAAATTAATTTTCGATGTTATTCGAATAATTGGATTTATTTGAAATTATTCTCACCAATTTTGATAAATATTATTTTAATTAATATCTTCTACTGATAAACTATACCTACTACCTTGTGACAGACCAGACAAAATTCGTAAATAATTTTACTAATTTTAGAAGTATATCTTTCTTTGTAAAAATTCAATATATTCAAACGTTTTTTATGTAACATATAAGATTAATTGCCTTATATATTTAATATAATGTAATAAGATTGTCTTGCTAGTACAATCTTGTTGCACTTTATGGCGCTGCTGCTTTGATCAAATGTAACATTATTACATATAGATCCTTAATTCCTTGCTCACCTCTTGCGGTTCTAAATACAGAAGATCAATAATATTATTAAGTGGTTCCATGTGTTCGTGACACAAATGACATCCTTACTCATTGACGCAAGAAAAATTCTAGGCTTTACTAATCTTTGCTTATGTATGTACCTATCAAAAGAATAATCCACCTATAATTCTATTTATTATCAATCGCCATTTCTTAGTACTTAATTATAATATTATTTGTAGTGCATTTTTTCTGTTTTAGATTTTATTTATCTCAAAATCTCAATTTTTATAAGTATATATTTAGAATGTTTAATTTTCTCGGAAATAATTTAAAGTCATGAAAGTTTCGTATCTTTATCTTATACAGTATTTTTATGATAAAATAATATAACATTGAATATCACTAATATAATAAGAGAAGAAGTAAAATTTTCTTTCGACCAACCACGCGCTTCTTTATACCGCGTTTGACATGTACTCTCTCGTCACCATCTAATAAATAATAAATCTGAAATGCAAGAGGGAAACGCGAACGGACACGGAGGGTCGTCACCCCACGACGCGAGGGTTATACTGCGGTAAAGATTACAGACAGGATGTCGCCAATGCGATCGCAATTGAGAGGGTGTACGCCCGTACAAAAGGGGTCCTGTGAAGTTCGATTACGTTACTTGTCCCTAGAAGCGGGAGATTTTCAGCACATAAAATATTATACGCTGAAATATAAATTGCAATTACGACAATAAATTCACTAAGATAAGCATCATAATTAAGAATATGATGAATTACGACGAGCTTAATTAAATTGAGCGTGTACGTGCGTTTCACTAAATATAAATTATACGTTAACACTTAATCATGCGATTATCCTCTGTCATAGTGAATTATAACGCACTAGACTTAATTACGTTCGCTTTCACAATTTTGCTTTTTATTTATACATATATGTAACGCGTATGATATAGTTATAATTATAATTACAAATAGAGTTAAATGCATTATCATCATTCAAAGTTATTCCTTTCAAAGTTATTCTACATCTCACGGATGTCTTTTATATCGAATAAAATTTTGCACAACATTTCACGAAATGTTATATCTTAGCCGAGTAACGACCTCACTCGAAACGACATCCGGTAATATGTGCGTGAAATATAGACATCCCGTAGAAAGGCATGTTAATACTTTCTCATTCAAAAAAACTTTTTTCCAAACCTTTCTTCTCTTTCCGGGCGATGCCGGACATGGAACACTGTGTAAAGAAGATGATTAAACAAATGTTCCATTTGTAACTATCGCTCCACTCAGAGAAAAAAAAGTAGTATTAGTAAGTAGTGCTGCAATTATATATTATAAAGTTGCAGTAAGAAAAATGAATACTTTGTATGGAATTAAGGAAATATAGTAGCGTTAATTACTTGTAGCAATTAATATAGGAATTATGGTAGAGCATAAGCAAATAGTAATATAAAATGGTCTTATTACTGGAAAGTATATTAGTGATACAAAAAATACCTATATTATATTGTACAATTATGACATAATAACTGTTTTTAGGGAAATGTCTAATTATAAGTCGAAAAAATATAACTGCCATTATATGAAGCTTGTTACATAAAGATACATACAAGTGTAATATTACATTTATTCAGCTACTTCATCGTTAATAGTTACATACAGCTAATGAAATAATTTTAACATCCAACGTCACATTTGTTGCCGCATTTGTTGACTGCATTCTGATAGTTCTCAGTTACCCGCACTTCTGTTCCCACTGACTTTATAAAATTAATTGAGAGGTACTTAAATTTCAGAGTCGTCATACTACAGTTGCCGGAAGTACTTTGTTCTCTCTATACGTTATATTCCTGAAGCAAACTGGCGTGAATTTCACTTCGTAAAGTAAAATACGAGGGAGAGAACGCGGCAGACATAGAGCGACTGAAGTGTGGGTTCTACGATTTCGCGATCGATCGGGTTCCGCGGAATTTCTGCTGGCGACAGGATCACTCCGCTTATCTCACTTTGATCCCATGCTTTAATCCTTTCCGCGAATGTCCGCTATCATCATCGAGACTCCTTCTAACCAATGGCACTACGGTTATATACCTGATGCCCGTGCCCTTCCACCGCCTCTTTTGACATCAAATGCTTCGGCATTTAATGCGTCCCGCCGCGTTTGAAGAGCGCTACTTGGGCCGTCGATTCGTCTAGACAACGAACTCTCGTCCTTTTGACAGATCAAAAGAATATCGGTGGAGATGATGACGTTGGTTCCGCCGTTACGCCACGCGACCTCGAAGAACGGATCGTTTAATCGCACCCTTGAGCCCCTTAATCTCCCTTACGTCGATATCCAACGAGCTGCCTCGTGTACTTAATAGTTTCGGCATCGGGTGTTAACTTATTTTAATAGAGGAGAAAACTGTCTTTCAATTAACATCTTTATATTACTAAATATTTTACGAACTACATAATTGTTTGAGGATTTTTTAATAAAACAGTTTCAAAAGCTAATTTTTATGCTAATATTGCTTTTCGTATATTGCTTCGTATATTTTCTTCAGATATTGCTTCTCGTATATTGCTTCTATATTGCTTTTCATCTTTATATTTATATTTTAATCTAAATGTTAAATAGCTCGTAATATTAGAATGTATTGCTTCTTTCATATTTTTTTCATAAATTGCTTTTTACACATTTTAAAATATATGTTATATATTTATGTTACACATAAAATGTTACACATTTTAAAAATATGTTAAATAAATAGACAACAAAAAATATTTCGTGAATAAATAAATTTTACTTTCTCTCTTTGTTGAACTTCACCGTCCATTTGTAATTTTCTTAAAAAACATTCTTCAAGAACGATGGAAAATATTATATATATTTCACGAAATAATGTCTTTTCGAGCTAAAATCAAATCTGACCTAGTTTTTGCTTAAGTTGTCAGGATGCCATAATTCGATTGTTAAATGACAACGACCTATCTTTTTGTCGCAACAAATTAAAAATGAAGTAATAAGTAAAAAACCGTGTCACTTCAATTTATATTTATAAGCGCGGCAGAGCAGGATAACTGCCTCCTTTATTTTTTAAATTAAAAGAGATATGTCATATTCAATATAACTTAAATATATTTTTTGTTAATTCAAATTGATGCGTGCAGTAATTCGCAAAAGTTAATTCGCTTGAAAAATAGAAGGTGGAATAATTTTTGGATGAAATGACTCGCTCACTCAACCAATTTGTCTCTGATTAACATAAATGACACGAGTAATTACGTCTTGTAGTTATAAAAAAGTCAGAACAATAATGTGATAAGTGAAGTCTCGACGTTAAAATTTCGCGAACCTACAGACGTTTTTCCAATTAGTAATTAAGGTTAAATGCAACTTTTAAGAAACTCATTTAAACGATAAAAATACATTATATCAAGAGTATTATAATAATATATGTAGTAGCCGTTTTTAAAACAAAATATATATATATATATATATATATATATATATATATATATAATGTTGCATTCTTCAATTTCTTAAAAAAATATATAGTAACACATGTTTATTTTACAATATAATAATTTTACGATACACAAAAAGCATTAATGTTGTTAGTATATCATTATTAATGGCAATGCCATTATAAAGCATAAAATTGCAAAATCAATCATCTCCGGATGTACGTCGCCGAGCAAATCTGGGCATCTAGATATTGTAAATGATCCCGAAATGTCAAAAGATATGCTAATAGATTATTAAATACAGCGTAGCACGATATACGTAACAGTGTCCCGCGTGATTATTCACATCCCAGATATTATCTATACGTATACTCTTATCCACGAAATGACGAATGGTTATTGTACGCTTCGCTGGCAAGCAAGCGACCTGATTCCAGCCAGCAACTTGTGGGGAAACTCAACCAAATCCGTTTTCCCGTTTGTCCGCCCAAGTTGGAGAACAACATGGCGAGTTTCGATTCGCCTCGTATCCTACCCGAAGATTCGTTCGTCCACGTATATATATCACCCATTATCTACCATCACTCCATTTGATCTGCTCTATGGAGGATCCTGTCAAAGACTCCTGAATGCTTATCGACAAGTCATCGTAGGACCCTTAATCGAAGCATTGAATTATCCCAAGACGATTCGGCTAATCTTGAAAATAGCCAAACTTGGTAAAAAATAATTAATTAAGAAATCACGGAGGATTAATTTATATTTTGGTATTAAATGTTGGATATAATAAACACAATTTAACTAACGTCGCGAAGAAGATCGAAACAATACGAAAGAAATAATTCCATTTTAAACAAAATATGGAAAAGTTTGAAGGTAATGTGCAAAAGAAATATTAGGAAAAGTGATCAATCAATACATTTCATATCCTTATTTGTTCGAATATATGCCATTAAATTAATATGACTTAATTAACTCAAGGACAAAGGCGAATTCATCATTTCAGTAATGTCAAACCCCTTTATCGAATACGATGACTCACCATTAATACAGCCCCCACAAAGTGACATGAACTTGTAAATATTTAAACAGTCTCAAATTATGAATATTTTATTAGTGACCATTAGTGACCATTTAATTTCAGTGTCCACTGATCACGTCTTGTACGATAATTCATTATGTACTACGTATTCGTATGACGACAGCGTACTTTAGGCCCCGGACACACACTTTTTCGTAACAGTAACAGTAGGATTTCGACCAATCGCGTTGCTCGATTCGAAAACGTACGGCCGTACGTTCCCGAATCGAGTAACACGATTGGTCGAAATCCTACTGTTACTGTTACGAAAAAGTGTGTGTGGCCAGCTTTACGAAGAAATGATAAACAGAGAGATAAGTAAAGAAGGAGAGAGAGAGAGAGAGAGAGAGAGAGAGAGAGAGAAGGATAGAGCAACTACGAACAACCGCAGCAGTCGGGGTCTATCGACCGGCGAGGATCAGAGAACGGAAAAGGGTCAGAGGCGTGTAGGAGAAAGGACGGCGAGGAGTTTCGTACCCAAATACCACGGTGATAGTGGATGTACCGATGCGCGATCGATTTTTTACGACCTCGTGATCGCGGTTCGTTAGGCCTGATTCACGGTGAATGCCTCTCGCGATGAATAACGAGAAACAAGAAGGAAGGAGAACGAAGCATGCGCGAAAAACAAAAATAGAGAGAGGAAAGAGAGCGGCGTGGTTTTCACGAAAATCCCCAATAGTTTGGAACATTTTTTATATAAATGCTTCGTATGTTCACGTTAATAGCAAACTAAAAAAAAAATTAAGATACGTAAAAAGTACAATAAAAAAATTTAAACATGAAAACTGCGTGTATAAAATTATTCAGATGTATAAAATTACCCAAGATGCAATGACAGTTAAAATAAAAATACAATTTTAATAAAATATAGAAACTACTTGCCCACACACACATAAAATTGATCAGTTACCAGCGCAATATTCAATTTAATTTCGTAATGCTTGGTGTGGAGGAGTTTCGAAAAAAGTCATTTGTTGATGCCGATGTATGTTGCGCTATTGAACATTTCACAAAAGCGTTATTTTCTTTTCCATTATTTACCTATCATTTTATAAAATTGCTTTACTCGTTTCCTTTATTGCTTTAATATCAAGACATGTGTGTCTCGCAACATATTCTATAATAAAACAAGATGTTAGATAAAAATTTAATAAAACATTGAATGGAAAATTGTTTCTATTACCCCTCTCTAAGAAATTACTTTTATTTGCTTTCCACATTGCCGCGGGCATCCAAACATATCGTGCAATTGCTGAACATTTGCACGTACAATCTAACGCCATAAAAAAAAAACTTTAAATTCTTAATGAATGATCAGTTTATTCGTACGACGTAATCTTTGCGGAGATTAAAATAATCTCTCACTGTTTTAAATGAACTTAGATTCATCCGAAGGAAGATTCGATTCAAAGGATTAAAAGCAAACTATGGGCGTAATCGCGTCGAGCGGACTGTGAGAAGCGGACTGTGAGAAGTTGAGTTGACGGCGGCGGCGACTATTTTTGTTCGCGAACGAAAGCGACATTCCTATTATACATTCCCGCGAGTCTCAATGATTACTCAGTCAGTCATACCGCAGAATGCTCGAATGGTGCAACAACCGAGACATGTGCGCGCGAAAGATGAGTCGACGAGATATTCCCGTGTCAGTTCGCTTCTTCCAACTCCACGGCCGGGCCGTTTGATAGTTGCTTCGCAGAAAGTGGTATTGATCTCCTAAGATCAAATTTCTTCTTTTTTTTTTTTAGATTGGAACTACGTCGTACATATTGTTCACAGCCTCGGTGAATTGTGAGTAACTGAAGTGAAAAAATTAATTGTGAGTAATTGATATGAGAAAAATGAGAAATACGCATCTGCATAAATAATATGGATTTAATTAATCTCGTTCGGGGAAATAAACTCTTGGTGGAATTGACTCGACACTTCTAAAATCTCGGCCTATATTTGAGTTATGCGTAAATAGTGATAAAACGTGAGCTGAGTAATAAAGACAAACAGGGCATTATCGAGAAATGTATAAAATCAAGATTACTGGAATACAGTCGGTATTAGTGGAACATAGTTAGTTTTTCACAATTTTTTAGTCTATTCACAATTTTCCGAAACTACTGATCATCCTATTATGCAATCAGGGAATTTTCTATGGTTTGCATCACATCTATATGTGTATCAGAGTTCCGTATGTGGGAGTCAATCTTTATTTGCTTTTCTCAGTGAGATGATTTCACATCATCAAGCAAGTGTAATCAAAAACGTCAAATAAATTGCAATTCTCGAAAAATCCTCTTCCGGTTAATTTCGAGTGTGTGGACACTATGTAAACACTGTTATCACTGATAAATCACTCTCGGATAAGGCTTCTAGCATCACCTGAATGATGAATCCTTCTTTCTCAAAAGTAGGTAGTATATCAATTTAACGATACGTATGAGTAAGCATATAGCAATAGATACGTGATAGATAAGAGCTAAAAAAAAAGTTCAAGTGTCGCGGTCACCACTTTCAAATCGAATATTTTTATATTTGTAAGGACATATCAATTTTATTTCGAAAAACAGAACTAATTTAAACTCTCATTCGTGATAATTATTTATGAATTTATGTCATAACTCAAAGGCAGTTTTTATATGGAGAGATTGCGAAATCATAGAATAAAGCTATACCTATCTTTATGTTTTTTTTCTCATCACTGGAGATAAATATATTCAAATTACCTTTTTATTATTCCTTTTCTCATATAATTAGTTACACTTCGATCGATACTCTTCTTTAAATAAGCTTTTTTTGAATTATAGTTTTAAAAAAGTTTCATTGCCACTCTGATTGCTTACATACAATATTCATAAAATTATAATTTTTTCAAATCATCACTGATCAATTTATTTCATTGTTTATTCATTATTTCTAGAAAATAACGTTTATAAGCTTTTATATCCTTTTCAATTTGTTTCCTCCTTCACTTAATACCCAATAAAAAAGCCTTCAGGAAGGTCCTTTGCGCGAATTGATGTCACACTCAGATATCTCCTTCCCACCTTCACACAGATAACAGTATAAATGTGTATATACGAATCCATCGTGTGTGTTTTCGCGAAAATAACACGGAAAAGCTCGATGTCGCTCGTGACGATCCCGTTGGGAAATATATACCAATTTAGGATAGGTTTATGACGGCGTGAGCGCGGCTATTCAATGTGAAAATCATTCCGGATAAATTTCCATCAAACTTCAAATACCTGAAATAAGTTAATTCTACCTAGCCGCAATGGTGTTGCAGTTCCATCAATAACAAATGTTAAATCGAACGTGATAAATAAAGCAACTATTAAGACTTGGGGAATGTGATTGACTTGTGTTTATTTTGACATGTGCCGGATTTCAGCCGTTATTCTTCAGCTTCTCCGCTACGAAACCGACGAACTTACCCCCGACGATCGTGTCCGACTTTTAGTTTACCGCAAGCATAGTTCGCGAGGCGGGGTTGTGGAGTAATGCCCGATCTACAATAGCTGTAGTAAGCCTCAAGATGTAAGAAACTGACCAATCACAGTCGATTATTTTCCTCACATTCGTTTGTAATTGGTCAATTTCTTACGGTTTGAGGCTTACTACAGCTATTGTAGATCGGGCATAAGTCGAGGTGATTGTAGCGCAATAGTGGATGGCGCATGGCGCGTGCATCATAACTACTTGCATTCCGCCCTCCCCGAGGGATATACAATTTCAGTTTTGGGACGCTTGACGCCGACTCCGTCGGAGAATCGGAGACGTCAGCGGGATGGTGCGACATTTCATCATGCACTCTCTACACACACACACACACACTGTAATCACTCGACTCCCGGGGGGGGGGGGGGGGAAGGATGAGGGATGGCGGAGAACGAATAAGAGTCCAACGTCACCCCGCGACTTATTCGCTCTCCCTGCGGGTGCATGGGAAGATTCGACAGCCGGAAGTCGCCGGAGTCTTCGATTCCGGAACAGGAATCATCTCGAGACGGAGAGCGAGGGATCCATCATCTCCTCAACCCGTCCCCGATTCACCTTGCCCACAGTCACTCTCAAGCCGCCCGACCCGTTCTCGAAGTCACCCCCGAACTCACACACCCGCATACAGACACAAACGTATATACTTGTGTATATTGTAGATATGTATACACACATACATACACACGGTCATGCACACATGCACATCGCTCTACCCACGCATTCGATGCGCCCCTGCCCCCGTTACCGCTCGCTTCTCGCTCGCCCCTCGGCTCACTCCTCGCCCTCTCGCCCCCTCGCGAAAATCGATCCGCCATACCGGCCTGGACAGCGGCAGTCCACGTCGAACGGCTCGGAACCTGCACCCTCTCCTCGACGAGCGTGAACGGGGGGCAGGCTAGCCGCGGAGACACCCTCGACACGTACAATCGATCCCCAATCAACGGCCATTACGTGACGGAGAACCGGGGGCGGCTGGTCACCGGCGCGGCGCGGCGCGGAGCGGCGACCCGTGATCTCGCCGTGTCCGCGATACGTAGCCACGAGGTGTGGTGTGTGCGGTGTGCACGCCCGGAGTAATCCTCTCCTTCTTACCTGGCCATCCAGCGCGCGCGCGACTGCCCGGCCGCTCATCCTCGCGATCGCGCTCCATTGTGCGGTTCACCACCGCGGTTCACGGCGCCAGGGCGGCATCGAGCGACGATCACCCACTTCTCCTGAGTCCTGGGTCCTCCCCCCCTTCGCCCCGCTCTTCCGGCTTTCTTCAACAAGGATCGTCACTCACTCGCTGACTCGATTCGTCAGAGTCGCGCGACACCGCGACGATCGGTCTCACGGTTTCCCCGACGCTCGATCCCTGACAAGTCTCTGGCAACCCCCCGTCGACTCCGGTCGCGCCTTCGCTCGAGATTCGCGCGGCTCGGTCGCGCTTTCGTGGAGCCCAGCGGATGCTGTGCCGCACCACCACCACCACTACCACCGCTCTATCGCGTTTCCGCTCGATCTCCGTTCCAACCTTTCGTGCGAATTTTCCCGCTGACTCGGGATCCGATCTCGCGACTCGCGACTACTCTCCTCTGCTCTTCGCCGCCCTTTCGAGAGAGAGTCGTGTCGCGAACTACTCTCCGGAATATAGGATCCGGACTGACGGGTGCGCGCGTGAGCCCGTTGCGACCGGCGGCATCAGACTGCGCGACTTGCGCGAGAGAGCGCCGGACGCCGCGACGCGGATGAGTTCACGGCTCTCCTCCCCGCGCACCGTCAACCCCCGTCACCGGCCGCCGCGGTATCTCTCTCTCTCTCTCTCTCTCTTTCTCTCTCGCTCGCTCGTTCGCTCTTTCCCGCCTCCAGCCCCTCGCCGGTGACCACGTCCACGTCCTCGCACTCGCCCTCTACCACCGCCGTCCTTGGCTCGCACAAGCGCACTGCTCGATGACGCGCCACGATTGCGCGCTCCCGCGCGCGCCACCGCCGCTAGGGGATAATCATGCTCACGATAGTATCGGGGTATAACCGGGATTTGATACTAAAAAAAGATAGCGATGTGTGAGAGTATATAAATGCGTATATATGTAATACTTAATAATGAGTCATAAATTCGTCTCGTTTTGACCCGTCTCGAAATCGGAATAACTCATAAAATTGAGCGTTTCCAAGTAGAGGATACACCTGTTCCTGTGAGAGATTTACGCGCAAAAGTTACGTGGGAACATGGCGCATTTTAAACTTTTATATCTTTCTGAAATCTTTTTCTGGAAATTGCCGTCGTATATTTTGTATCTGTATTCCAATTTGTATATTCTTCTTTAAATATACGGCATATGCAGCGTGGCATTATTCTATGTTGATGTTTCACAATTTTATTCGATATTATGTAGCTGGATATCGAATTCGATAACGAAGATTCAAGAATATAAATGCACCCATAAAAGTAACAAGAGAAACGTAAAATTATTTATAATTTATTTGTACTTACATATAAATAAAATTGTATGTATCTATAATATTATGTATATAAATTTTATTTACAAATTAAAAAATTTGTAAATTTCTCTCTTTCTCTCTCTTTCTCTCACTCAATCACTCAATCACATCTCACGCTTCCTCTTTTCAAACAAAATACTCTTCTACACATTATTATGACAAAACAAATAAAACAGGAATAAACATAACAGTATTTCACATAAACAATAGTCAATGTTTATTACAATAAATCTAGTATAATTTTACTGAAAAGTCAATATTTGTCGATGTTAATTAAATGTGTTAATCACGCTTAATCACCGATGATGACTATATCGGTTTTGCAATGTAGAGAACGCAGTTGAAAAACATTATACGTTCGATTCCTATTAATTATCCTAATTGATCTCACGTGATAAAATCTTTAAACGTACGTCATTGATGGTTGCTTTCGCGGATAAGGTCCACTGCGACGTATCGTTGACGTAGCGTTTCCATCCCCCATGCCGCCACCCCCGAATCGGACGTCAGGAGGGTGGCAGCACGTGTTTCTCTCGGGGTTGCTATTCATGTCGCGAACAACGCAGACGCTTTATCCTCTATGAGGTATCGTTGCTGCATTCTAGGATTAAACAGAATTTAAAAAGAAGGTATGTTTAATCGTTAATCCTATGATTAAAACCAATTGTTAACCCGGGCACGTCACCCGGAGTAATTTTTACATTCCCGCGTCGAAAAAAATTGAAGCTTACGTCACAGTAATTTTAATGCGCTTCTTTTCGTTTTTGAAATATTTATTGGTTTCTCTTTATTTTTTTTCATATAAATCTATATACATACTGTCCTCAAATATTAATACATTACAGAACGATATAAAAAATATGTAATATATAATTAGTAACCATGACTTTTAATTGGGATGTAAAAGACACCCCCAGGTGACCATTTATGCAAAGAAAACCCAAGTTGATCCTATAATCAACTCTTTTACTTTTTTTACAATTTTTTCGTAAAACACTTGAATTTATAAACAAGTCAGCAAAAGTTTTTATGTTATGTTATAATGATAGATACAATGTGATACTCTAATCTAATCTAAACAAACATAAAACGACTATAATGTATGTATGTCCGCGTTCTGAAATTATTTTAATATCTTTCTAATGTAGAAAAATTAATAGAATGTATTAGTAAAGGAATGATCGTTTCTTTACGAGTTTTATATATGGAAAATTTTATTAATTTTTAGAAAAGTACAATAAATTGGTTAAGCAATAAATTATTGTGTTAACTATAACAGAATAAAAATTAAAAGTTAGTGAAGTAACTTGCGTAACGAGATACGTTTGCAAACGACTTGCATCGACTTTCTAACTCTCACGGCACTTGAGACTAGGTTAAACTTGTGCGAGAATGAATTTAAAAGTCTCGTCAATTTACGCGAACAATATTTAGGCGCGGTCTCACGTTGGAGCTAATTCACTTCTCTGATTAGACAAAAAGGAGAGGCGCGCCCTCGCAGGGTTTCGATTCCCGAAATAGATAAATGGAAAAGCATCATCAAATGTATATGACGCGGAATCAATAGCACGCCAAATAATACGACGAGAAAATCAGAGAGGCTTCATTTATTTATAGAAAACAAACTATTATATCGAGATAAGTGGTAGATATTTTTTCTTCATTTCTTTCCATTTTCTTTAGTTCAATAAAAAAGATAATATAAGTGATTTTTCTATATTTTCTGTATAGACAAGTCAGTACCAGATGATAATTCAATTCTGTTCTTACTATCTATATTTTCTAGATTCTTTTCAGATGTAGAAAGTACATAAATAAATAATATATTGAATAATAAGAAATTAATATAAAATAACAAGATAAATTAAATTTAATGTGATCTATATATAAATACATGTAGAACACTGTGTGTAGAACTCATGTAATAAATAAAATAAAATAAATTACTTAATAAAGATAAATTAAAATTAATTGAAAAATATTTCATAATTCATTTACAATACATTATGATCCATCTCGATGGTTATAAAAATCCATACAACAGCATAAATTATAGAAATTATAATTTGTGACACACCATTTCGTAAAAAAATATTTCAATAATTTTTGAAAATAAAGATAAATAAATTGTATTTTAAGAAAAATAACCTCAATAAAGTCTATTTTAATAATAACAATTAAAAAAAAAATATTTAAAAAATCTCCTTCGAGCCGGATTTGAACCAGCGACCTATGGATATCTGCGAACAATCATTCCAACTACAGTCCACCGCTCTACCAACTGAGCTATCGAAGGTTCTGTTGGTTCTCGCCGACAAATTGGTCATATCGTAGAGCCTAACCCAAAATGTTTTAGCAGTAAAATATTTTTGCCCAAGACAAAGAGCAACTTATCAAATAATTGTATTACAATACCGGATCTCATATTCATTATTCTGTCATAAATATGTTAGTAAATATCTCAAAAACAATTATTTTTTAACAAATATTTTCAAATCGTTGCTAAAATATTTAAATTTGCATAAATTATTTTATAAAAATTTATGTAAATGTTTAGTTACATTTTTATGAAGAGAAAATAATTGTAAAAATAATTAGTTCTTCCTCTTTCAAGAAATAATAAATTATTGTTCCAGAAATTATGTTACCATTCTCAATAAGAGGATTAAAAGTTATTTGCCATTGGTGGCGATCAAATGCCGCCCACACATTTTTCAGTCAATAAATCGTCAATGTATAATATCGATAATTTTATGTAATAAATGAATCGTGACGACATTTTACTGTAAAGAATTCGGTTAGAATGGTTTAAGGGCTATTAAGTAACTTATAATAGTGTTTCGGGAACCCTCGACCTTTCTTGATAATGTCATAGCATTCGACAATGCCCTTCCTTTGAACCTTCATCATCACTTATTCATTTTGCTTCCTATACCGGTTACCATTATTCGAGAAAATGTCTCGAGGTCGTTCACTTCATTCATTACAATACATGAAGCTAATATTAAGAAGTTCAAGTAAAAGATAAAAATGTAATATAGCACAACATACCGATAAGCAAAATATATACAATATAATATAACAACAAAAAAGCGCCGATAAAATATAATCTATTTCATTCTATCTATTTTTCCAAAGCTTGCATAAATTAAACTTACAGTACAAAGATCAAATTTACATTCATTTAATTTTAAATTAATATGTTAATAAATTATGCAGTTAATATAAATTAAAAAAAAAAAGTGGCGAAGGTATTCTCGTACTTTTGATTTCTAACGCGTCTTCATTATTGAAAGGAATACAAAAGTAAATTATGGAGTTAACGTAGAACATGCAAAAAATGTGTTTCGCGCAAAAAAAATTACTTGCTTGCGACCGTGACAGGACTCGAACCTGCAATCTTCGGATCCGAAGTCCGACGCCTTATCCATTAGGCCACACGGTCAGTTGCTAGCTTTGACTTCAACTAAGTATATCAGGGATCTCCCTGTCGTATATTGAGCTTAAAATATTAAAGCTGGTAATAATTTCATATATAAATGTGGCTGAGAAGATCGCACAGCATGTTTTACGGACTTTTAATTAAAATTTTATCTTTATTGATATTTGTTACATATATATTTAGTGTTTAATGCCTCGCCGTCAAAACTAAACGATCGATTATATCACAAATGGTATATTTACCGTCGAAAGCAACGTCATTCGAATTTTTCCAGCAGAATATTTTGTAACGAGCATTTATATGGAAGACTTTATGATATCTATATTGCACTACTGACGAGACTTACTAAAAATCATTAGCACTGGATACATTTTCGTCACCTCTAGGACGCGGATGATAGAAGAGTGTTGACATTATCGACCATTTCGATCATTCCTTTTATGTATCTTTTTACACAAAAAATGATTAAAAATGCAATTTCATGATATATGACAACACTATTGCGGCAAATAAAATTATCAATGTTAATTTATGAAGCATATCTGTATAAAAATGAATCATAATATTTGTATATCGACAATTGAGAAATTTATATCGCCAGTTGATAATATCAATTACTTTGAACCTTATCGGTGACATTGTTTCCTTTAGTTTTTGATTATTCGATAGATGGCAGTGTTCAATTTCTGCATTCTGCAATGGACAATATGGACATTTAGAAGTTTTTGGTTAAGTTATCGATTAAAGTTTGTCAAAGTTATACTCGAACGTCAATGTAATAAGGATGACAACTCCTCTTCAAACGCAACTGTCGAGTGCTTTAGGGAGTAAAACGAAATATCTTGCGGAATTAAAGAAAACATTTGCGCGTCCATTAATACAACGTGAGTTTAATTTTTTCTTAAATGGGAATTGATATTATCTTATATAAATGTAATCGAATTAAACGGAAAAAGTTGAAATAGTGAATTAAATACCGCGTGGAATTTCTTTAATACAACAAAAGCAGCATATATATGTAATTATGTAAATAATAATTTCCATAAAAAATTATAGTTGCAGTGAAAGCGATAGAACTGGAACATATAGAAGAAGGTATACTGGAACGGATAAGCAAGAAATATAGTATACCTGAGGAACACGTAGACGAATATTATGCTGCTATTCTTACAATTCTGAAGATACATCTACGTTTGCAATGTCATAATATCAAACCTGCCGAGTTCAAACAATGCTTGGAGGAATTGAAGTAAGTTATTTGTGTGTATGTACAATCGCCGCCAATGATTCCTTTCCTGGGATAAGGGGGGAACATAAGAATACCTCAGGAAAGGAATCATTGGCGGTGACTGTACATACGTTAGATTTTATAGCATCTGTATCTTGTGACAACATTCATATTTTTATATAACGGAAATAAATGAGTTTGCAACAATAATTATTTTAAAATAAGAAATGTTCTTTTTCTTATATAACAGTACTTAAAGGGTTGTACGACGTTTTTCTGAATGAAAAGTATACTATTCTTCTTACCTTTTTCTTTTTATGCATATTACAGACTGAATCCAGACTGTGCAGAAGATTTATCCTCTGTGATGTATGGTCCAAAGCAAGCAGACCTATTGTCGGGTTTAATTCAGAGAACAAAGTTCAATCCGCAACTTGTATCCTGCAAATGGCATGTAGATATCACTATCTCGTCCAAGTACGTTTGGATTTTGAGCAATCGTCATAGAAATGATATTTTAATGAGTATCCTCCCTAACATATATTTTCGTGAATGTTACAGTATACTGAACAGAGTACTGGAGCCAAATGTCGTGATGGAATGGATCTTCAATACGGGTGAATGTGTGACGTTCGAATTATCTTTGGCAAAGTTCCATCAATTGAGGCACACCGTAGCTACCATTCTCGTTGAGTTGCAAGCGCTGGAGCGGCACAGTATTTTTAAAACTATTCTGTCCAGCTGACAGTAACAACCGCTCATTTGAGAGCAGCTCTGCAACAACAGAGTTTGCTCTGTGATGATTTATTAATTCTAAGCTCTGTAAGAATATAAGTATTTACGTTTCTATTTGCTTGATTGATACATCACAGTTTATTGTATCGCAGATATAAGTAAAAAATTATTCTACATTTTTATTATAATGCTATCAGAAAAAACTGCGACTTTTTATAAATATGTTATTTAAGTAATTTCGAATATAAATGTATTTTCGAATGAATAATATAAAGGATTAATATCTGGTTATTATATTAACGTTTTTTTTTTTAATCGAACATTTACAACCGAACTGCCATTGTAAGATAGGTGGTGTTCCTATATATATAGATGGGGCTTGACTCTGCTTGATAATTTGTCAAATTTTATTTTAACACCTCATAAGATTGATGAATGTTAATTGCCATAATGTCCATTTCTATCAATGTAGGTTAACTGTAATCACGGTTTTATTTACTTTTATCTTTTTTTAATTCTGAAAAATAATAAAGTTAATCTACATCGGTAGAAATGGACATAAAAATTAAACAAATAGATAAAGTAAAGGCCATTGCATTGCATGCAACAAAGTTTTAGTCGTAATCGTAAGGCCATATAAGAAAATAGACCAATCACACTCGATTATTCTTCGAGCGCGAGAAGAATAGTCGATTGTGATTGGTTCATTTTCTTACGGCCTTACGATTATGGCTAAAACTTTGTTACGTGCAATGGGGCCTAAGTTAAATTAAAATTAAAATTAATCTGTATTAATAAAAATTAGCCGCGTTCAACAACTGTTAAATTGTCGTCTTATAAAAATTCTACGTTTTGATTCGTTGGTTCTAAAAGTAAAATGCGGGGTCTACAATGGGAGTCGCAAGAATTGACCAATCACAATCGAATTTGAGGAGAATAATCGACTGTGATTGGTCAATTCTTGCGACTCACGACTTTGCGGCTCCCATTGTAGACCCCGCATAAGAGCCAATCACGTTCGATTGTTACCAAGCGGTCTGATTTGTGAACGCGCCTGCATTGATAAGAGTTCAAATATTTTTAGCTAGTTGGCAGTACTGAATTTGAAAATGAGTTATTATGTCCGCCGTTGGTTAGAATGTTGACGTTTTGGTTACACTCGAACCTTATACAGTCGGAAATTCATTAAAAAGAAGAAAGAGTGAGAAAATAATTCTTCAAAACTACGTTAGAATGGCTAAAATAGTGAAGAATTTTGTGATTCCACTGGTGAAAGACGATCTTTTAACGTCACATGCTGGGCAGTATTTCGTCAAGGAGATTCTCCCTCTTCGGGCGATATCACACGCTATCGATGGTGATAAATCTTATTTCAAATTGTTTACAATTAATAAGTTATTGTGTATATATATATATCGTTAATGCGTATAAGTGATTAGAATAATAGTCAGTAAAACAGTTTATAATTATATTACTTCTACAATTATTATGTATTATACTCATTAATCATACCGTAACTTATACTATTTTGTAATTATATTATATTGTTTCTATTGCAGTTACACGACCAGCATTACAGGAGAACGGTGCGCATTTTATTCTGGATCATTACGATTCATTTTTCTCCATTGTCATTCACGGCAATAAAGTAGATCTCGACATATGTCTACGTGCATTCACTAGAATTCACAAGGGTAATATTCTTTGCGAATAATTTCAATTATATATTATAAATAGTGATGTAACGTCTGGCAAGAGATGTAATCATACAATTGATTGAAATAGATAAACTTACTCTATATGGATTTGTAAATGTGTGACTTTCAGCTGTGGCAATACTTGTGGACGACCTGGAAAAAATATTTGATCATGGCAAGGATATTACAGAGGAAGAGGAGAGGGAAACGTATCTGTGTATTAACAATATGTTGGCGTATTTATTTTCGTGGTTCATCTGTCATATAGAAGACCACGTAAAGAATGCAAACGAGATTAATATTGGAAGGGTATGAAACTTATCTATATTGTTATATGTTATGTGAAGTTATATGGATAAAGATGTGAGTGTTCCTTTTTACAGCGTAAAAGGAGTATGAAATCGGATATTGAAGAAGAATGGGAGCAGTCTAGGCAGAAAGCTTTGGAAATTCTGTATCGATGGCTACAGTTGCCACTGTATAAAATTTGGAGACCACCTATCGTCGACAATTCATTTGTCATGTAAGTTATGCAGCGGTAATTAACTAAGTCAAAGTTAATTCTAAAGTAATTTCTTATAACTGTAATACTTGCAGGACTTTGACGCAGATATGTTATAAGATATTAGAGCAGAGTAAGGATGCCAAGCAAAAACATATGAGACAAACTATATTTGAGGTATAGTCGTTTACATTTGCATATATTTGCATATGTGAGTTCTATCATATTAATTTTCAACTGCCATACTTTTTGTCACAAACAGATCCTAGGAACTTTCATAAAAAAATACAATCATGGAATAACTTGCGTTGTGAGGATTGTCCAGGTATGTTTGTCTGAATAAATTATTGGCAGTACTTATTTTTAAACTTTATAAAATACATTTGCGATGTTGCAGTTGGTGAAATTGTACGATGCGCTAGCGATACCCATAGCGACTGGCGTGGTACATATGGTCACCGAATGCGGCTGCAACGGTTTGATAAAAGAGGTGATGAATGAGATCGGGCAGAGCGAAGTTATGGAAGCAGATAGTCGAAACACATCCACCTTTCTCGAAAATATTGCGATTTCAAAGCCCGATCTGATAATTCCCATCCTCGACGAAATCACAGACTACTTGTCAAATGAGGTATGTTCTCATCATAATTTTTATGCTATTGGCTGAACAATTGTTTGTACAAGAAAATACAAAATTACATATTCACCTGGAGAACTTACAGATACCTTAAGTAATTAGAAATTAATTCGAATTTTTTGGAAATTCTCTTAACAGTTCTATACAATGAGAAATTGTGTGATTGGAATCTTGGGTGCTGTGGTGCAAAAAGCACTGACCGGCGAAGATCTTACAGACGAACAGAAGGAGCAACGCGACGAATGTCTGGACAATTTGGAAGAGCACATGTTGGATTGCAATGCTTATGTGAGATCGAAAGTGCTTCAGGTTTGGCAGCACTTGTGTCGCGAAGGCGCTGTGCCATTAGCGAGACACGGGAAGCTTTTAGCTTGCACCGCGTTGCGACTAGAAGATAAAAGTGCGAATGTCCGCAAACAGGCTCTTCAATTACTGCGTACTCTGTTGCAAAGTAATCCTTTTGCCGGCAAGGTATGTAAAACTCAAAGGCTAAACGTTTTCTTTTTTTCATGACTAAACTGATTTTTGGCTTATGTATCTTTGCAGTTAAACTGTGTCGAACTTTCAAATTCGCTGGAAAAGGAGACGGCAAAATTGCAAGAGTTGCAAGCTCACATCGTGAGTGCTAGTGAACGTGGTCACGAGGAAAGATTTGAACTTTGGACTGTTTTACAGTACGATATAAAAGCAGCGATAAAGAAGATTCTAATGAATGATGAAGCAGAATATATAAATGGTAAGCAAATAGAATTTATTTGATTTCTTGTCAATGAATTATTCGCTGGTTTCTTTATTATTTCGTTTGCAAAATATATCACGATATTGATTGCACGTTAATTTTTCTGTAGATGTGGAACAAGATGAAAATATCGATCCAAATCATGCGTTCGAACACGTGAGACAATTATTATTAAGCCGAAAAGTCACTGAAGCAGTGACATATCTGTGGAAGACGTTTACGAAATTGGAGGGAGCTCCCGAGATGGAAAATCTTTCCGCTACAGCGAAGGAGGAATGTTTATTTGCCTTTTTGCTGAAGATTTTCATAGAATCGGAGACTAAATCGACAGATAAAGACGATAATGCGAACAACGCGTGCAAATCGGAACAAGACGACAACAAGAGAGAGGAGATAAGATTGCGAAAACGCGTTATAAATTACTTAAAAGTACGTGGCATACGAATAAGCGTTGCGATTCTTTTCAACTATTTGCTGTTATTATAATAACATTGTGTTTCTGCAGAATTGTCTGGAATTTGCGACCGAGTTGGAGAAGGCGATACCGATGGCAGAAAAATTGCTGTTCTCCACATGCGCTGGAGACGCCGTCGAGTCGTGCACGTTTTTAGGAGTTGCTTTCCAATTTGGAGTAACTGGAGCGGCCGACTCCATGCGCGAGGCTCTGTTTCAAGTGTTCCATCGCGATCAATCTGTGCGTAATAACGTGGCCGTGGTGTACAAGGGAATCTATCTCGATACAAATAACGACAAACGATCGATCCGTCAAATAGCCGTTGCCCGTGCGAATCGTCTGATCGAGTTGCTGAAAGAATTGAAACCTGGACAGAGCCAGGCTTTGACTTTGTTGATTGTGACGTGGTACGAGAACAAAGAATTAAACAGTGAATTGCTGCAGGTAAGTCAGGTAAATGTACCGATGCCTGGAGAGTTAGTGGATACGTACCTATGTCTGGACACCTTTATCATTTTATAGCCAATTTCTTCACCGTCGGATAACTATCCTTCGGTTAACCGCACTCTTCATCTCTTTCTAAAGGGGCAGTTAGAAAGAAATGAAGAGTGAGATTAACCGAAGGATAGAGTTATCCAACGGTGAAGAAATTGGCCCTTAGTCCTTAAATAAGTATAACGCGAATAAAAATTAAAGATAAACTATTTTTCTCGTATTTTGAAATTTTAGTTATAGTATTCAAACGTTAATTCGCGTTATTACTTATTTAAGGACTAAAATGATAAAAGTGTCCAGACATAGGTATTTGTCCAGGCATTTACCTTATATTTAATAGTTGAAATATGGGTTTTTGAAATGGAAAACCCATTTATATACTTCACACTCCTTTAGTCATACTCTTCAAATTCTCCAATTAACTTTGCATTAAATCAAAGCATATATGAGGTGAAGGTCGAGATTTAAGATGGAATGCGGATGAACCGCTCTATCACACATTACTAAATGAATTTAATATTGATTTCGTTCGACGATAAATTATAAATATTTTGATTATTTAAAAAATAAATTGAGAATATATTCTAATGAATGCTGTGTATGTGTAGGTCTTATGGGAAAAGTTCTCCATGAAGTATCCGGACACATCGCCAATTGATAGCAGAACCGCGTTAATGATAATAACGATGATAGCTCAGGCGAAATCTAACATAGCATCTGATAATCTGGACGTGTTAATGAAGATAGGATTTGGTCCGCGCGCGAAAGACGATCTTCTTTTAGCACGAGATGCTTGCAGAATGCTGTTAAAAATAAAACAAAGTAACAAAGATGTCGAAAACTCACCTGTAAGGTAAGCCTCCATAGCGGTGAAAATAATTCAAAGCTTTTTGTAAAAATTGTTAATTAAAAACAAATTTTCTCATACAGGTATCCTAACGATCATGATCTGTTCAAAGAGATCATGAGATTATTAATAGATTTTTTTACCAGTACGGAAGAGAACGCTTATATTTCCTTCGCGACGGATGCGCTTAATGCTATATATCACGTAAGTGAGATTGTCGCGCGTTAATTAAATCCATTTGAAATGTCATACTGAGAGTTTTGCTTTAATTACAGTTAGCGAATCAACCCGACAAGTTGATAAACGAATTGCTATTGGACATCACCGAGAAGGGTCAGTTAATGAATAAAGATACGGATCAAGTGTCAGATGTGTCGAGCACTGTACTCTCCAGATTGCTTTACATAGTCGGACACGTTGCCATCAAACAGTTAGTTCACCTGGACGTGTCTATTTACAAGGAACTGAAGCGTAGGAATATGCTACGAGAGATGCAGGGTAAGAAAAAGAAACGATTACCGAGAAGCGCGCTTCCGACGCCAGATGGTAAAGCTAGATCGTCGAATACATCGACCTCGTCAAACATGCGACGAGGTTCTCGACGAGAAAATTCGACGTTCACTGAGGATAACGGAGAAGAAGCCTTAGAAGGTGCGATGGACGACGCCGAGGCGGAGTTCGTGAGCGGCGCACTGGAACACGAAATTGTTACTGGGAATGGCTTGCTCGTGAAATTTGTGTACGTATTTGGATAGTAGATTGAGAATTGAAAATTAATAGTGCGTGTAATTAATTATATGCAATTATTTGTAGTCCGCTGGTATTGGATGTATGCCAGTATCCCGACAAGTATAACAACGAGGACGTGCAAGCCGCAGGTTCACTCGCGCTCAGCAAAATGATGACAGTGAGCTCCGAGTTTTGCGAGCAATCTTTGCAACTTTTGATCACCATATTGGAGCGATCGCCATATCCCGGGATTCGATCGAATATGCTGATCGGATTAAGCGATCTCGCTACTAGATTCCCCAATCAAGTTGAACCGTGGTCCAAACACATCTATGGCAGGTAAATTGGCTTTTGACGTCAGTTTTTACCATTTAAAATCAAAATACTAGTTACATTAATTGATAATTATATTTCATAATATTTCTTTAAAAGAAACTTCAAAATTATAAATTTTTTTCTAGTTTTTGTTCACATAATATTTTGTCTTCTTACAAAAAAAAAACTTACAAAAAAGAAATTGGGGAAATTACGGTATATAGTATCATAATATTTAATATTTATCTTTATAGACTTCGAGATAAAGATGTGAACGTGCGTAGGACGTGCGTTCGTATGTTGTCGAGTCTGATAATGAGGGAAATGATACGCGTGAAGGGACAGGTTTCGGAATTGGCTCTTTGCGTAATCGATGAGGACGAACAGATACGACGGCACACGAAAGAATTCTTTGTTCAGCTTGCTCAAAAAGGCAACGCTCTATATAATATAGTGCCTGATATATTATCGCGTTTAGCGGATCCTCAGTTAAATCTCGATGAGAAAGATTTCCAGGAAACCATTAGGTAGGTATTGCTAATGCTATTAACTATGTTCAGCAGCAAGAAATATAAATGCTTCATAAACGTTGTTATAATTTGCAGATACATTCTCGGTTTAATGCAGAAAGAGAAGCAAATCGATACCATAATCGATAAGATTTGCGCTAGATTTAAGTTGGCCGCCACAGAGAGGCAGTGGCGTGATCTTTCCTACTGCCTTTCGCTCTTGCAATTCAGCGGAAAGAGTAAGTAAAATACTTTATGTTTAATAAGATAATGAATTTAAAAAATAATCTTATTTCATCGTTCTTAAAGGTATACAACGTCTCATCGAAAGTTTACCACTATTGAAGGAAAAAATTCATTATAAACCAGTATTAACAGCGTTACAAAATATAATCGAACAGACAAAGAAAAAAGCGGAAGCGAAGGCTGTTTGTATAGAATTGGAAGAGAAGATACAGGAACTTTTAGAGACCAAAGATGATAACGAGATAGATAGGCACCTAATGCCACCACCGTCTACCGCGCCGAGGAACAAGAGAAATGTCCGTCGAAGCAGACGTAAGAGCACGAGCGATGAAGACGAAGATAGCTCTGAGGAAGACGACTCTGAGGAAGAGGCAGATAACGTATTCGTTGTAAAATGTAAGTTTGAATCAATCTCTCGTTAATGTTTTTTCGTACATTGTGTGTATAATTAAACATACAATATTACATCATATAATTATACACAATAGAGATAATTTAAATCGTAAAATTAAACGCCTCAATGAATCCTTGTACAATAATTATAAGTGTGCACCCTGGTATTTCCAGAAAAACCGCATGATATGAAAAAATTATTACGTGCATTATATTTTCGCTCTAGAACTATAATTGTTGAAAGCATTTTTATGCAACCTCATGCATGATTTAAATCATATAAAGTTAAATGCCCTGTCCTGGTTCTGTAATAGAATTATATATAGAATGTCCCATGTGTGAAGTGTTACAAGCTGGTTTCTCGGCTAGAAATATCTCGGCTAAATTCAAGTTATATTATATTTTGCAATAAATAATGCTGAAGTATTCGCCGAACGTTAGCATGTACGAAAATCCCACATGGAATTTTCACGATTAGAACAGCGACTTCGGAATACTGGTAGTTTGTGTAAGCAACATCGAAACGATCGAAACAGACGGCGTAGTGTGACAAACGATGATTTTGGCTGCAATTAACATAGATCTGCGAATAAGTATACGTCAATTGGCAAGGGATAGTGGAATTAGCCGCACTTCAATTCGTCGCGTTATGAAACAAATTAAATTTCACTCGTATCCTAACTCAAAACTCCATTACATCTCAAGATGGTAACTTCGGCAACAATTTCCAAAATCGTGTTTGTTTTTTGAATTTAATCAGTTTAAGATTATTTATTTCTATCAATGATTCCTTTTTTCTGATAAAGCAACGTTTATCAATACTGGTTAAGTTAATAAGCAGTCACAATTTGTTTTACTGGGCATGTGAAAATCCTCATTAGGCTCATTAGCTTCATGTATGTGTGTGTGTGTGTGTGTGTGTGTGTGTGTGTGTGTGTGTTTGCAACTTTATTTATTTATAATGTACAATTATACAAATAAAATAATTTTACAATTTTACAGTAAAAAATAGAAAAAAAAAGTTAACCGATAATGAAAAGAATTCTCACGCAAAATCATCTATGAAAAATGGAAATAATACCGATGTCAGTGGAGCAGGTACTCCGGGTACTTCAAAACGCGGTATTTGTTTCTTTAATCTCTCTTAATTCTAAATATTGGCAGAACTATTAAACTTTCAGTATTTACAGTCGACTTTTGGTGATCAACAATTTCATATTTATATAAATACTCATATATGCACATATACAAAGAGAAATTTTTATTCGCTAAAAACAGTAAGAACTAACTATGAAAACTGTCTTTCAAGTTTTGAATCTAAATTTTATTTACTTATGTAATTTAATTTTTTGTTATAACGTTATAGTATAAAATTATCCAATTACATTCTAGATATCAGAAAGAAATATAATTAATAAGTCATATACATATTATATGTATATGTGTATACACACACATGACTTATTTGTTACACTTGTATATATTGTGTACATGTATATATATGAAATAAATAAATATCAAATAAATATCAAGTAATAATAATTTTTGAATCATATAATAAATTAATAGCAGAAATATCAAACACTCTCAAAACTACTATATATGTTTATTATAATATTACAACTAAGTTCGTAGTCCTCAGTTTCTGGATTGTTTTTTGCGAATATATATAATTTTCATAAACACTCTGTGTGAGCTGATCTAAGATAGTGATAAGTGAACATTTGATATTTGCAAAATAACAGAAGTGATAGAATAATGAACAACACACATTTATTTTGTTTTTCTTGTAGGCAAAAGAAGAGAACGTGTAAAGGCGGAACCTAGCACCCCGTCACCGTCTCCAAAACGAACTAAAAATAAATCAGTGCGGGAAACTCCGACAAGGAGTTCAGGTCGATTACGTAAATAATTTTTTACTTGTAAGATTAAAACGTGAGGTTAATAAAAAATATTACTTTTATATGAATTAATTTGTTCTACGTAGTAACTGTAGTGCAGTAATAGTAGTAATAATTACAATGAGTAACTGTGTAGTATAGTAATAGTTACAAAGTGAGTATTATTAAGCGTGTTGTACACATTCATTAATTATAAGTGAATTATAAGTTCAAAATGTGTGCCTTTTATACATTTTCTATTGTGTTACTAAAATCTCAACAAGAATAAAGTTTAATCCAAATTGATATTACTGAATGATATGATTCTTATAAATGATTCCTATTAAAAATATACAAGAAAACATAATGGAACAAAGAAAAAAAGTATTAAAAAGAGCTAAAATGTAATTTTACGCAAAATAGTTATTAGACATGTTTATAAACTATCAGCTTTATTTTAACTGTTGAGAGACTTTAAGCTCCGATTAATTTAATTCAATCAGTAAAATTGCTTGCAACAAAATTTTTATATGTACAATCTGTTCGTGTTTTTTTATCTAATCTTTGTTTTAAATAATTCTATCCACGTTAACAAAATGGTAGCGAAGTTGATAAGTTAATCACTGATTAAGTATTAAGTTAATCTGAGATTGATTCAATCGGATTCAAAAATCAAAGAAAAATTTCTAATAATCCGTTGTTCCTGATCTAACGTTTTTTTCTACATGTTAAACAAAAAATTAATTTTTGACGAGATAATCACCGATTAAATTAATCGGAGTTTGATTACCCTCTGAAGTAAACTGTTATCAGGCGGTGAACGTTAGATGGCCACAGTATCACCGTTGGATACCTATTGATGTAAAAAAATGTAAATGTCGGTATTGTCGGTCAAGTTGCAGACGGTCGCCAAATAAGTTGCGGGATATGTTCCGCTAACTCTGTGTTTGTAAGCGCATTTAAAATATATTCTTTAGGAAAATGACGTCGATATTAAGAAACTGTTGGAGATTGTCGCGAAGTTTACCAGCCGCTACGCCGAAATGTAAGGAAATGTCGATCACCGCGGGAACGTTTCCATCGAATTATGTAATAACGTATATGCGTTTTTTGACAGGTTATGCTGTCGCTTCTTCGTCAACAGTAAGATACAACACCACGACTACCGACGAGAAAACCGAGAAAACCGAGACTCGTCGTACGTACAACTTATTTATCTATGACCTAATGTCCTGTATATATGTGTGTGTGCAAAGTATTTGATAAAATCATATTATCTAATACAAATGTTTTTGCAGCCACGGTACGGAAACCCAGTCACGTTGACGTTGATCGTCTGATACACTTTGGCCGTTACATCAACGATTGTCTGCCCAAATACATACAACAAGTACAGCTGGCTGCTGGCGACGAGCTGGAATTGTTAATTGTCCCTGACGGCATCATACCTACGTTTACATTTTTAAAGGATCATCATAATACACAGTTCGTTAATCTGTCAGACATTACCGCTGTAGATGTGCCCAGTAGACAGTACAGATTTGAGGTAAATTTTATTCTGTACCCAGAAATGTACGGATATTTTATACAAATGTAATGTAGACAATGAGATTTCACATTAAAAAACGGAATATTATGCTGTCATATTTATCATTACAGCTCGTTTACAATCTACTGTCGTTGCGATACAATTCGCGTATCAGAGTTAAAACGTACACCGACGAGTTGACGCCGGTTGACTCCATCAACAGCGTTTTCAAAGCTGCTGATTGGTACGAGCGAGAGATATGGGATATGTTCGGTGTATTTTTCTTGAATCATCCCGATCTTCGTAGGATCCTTACGGACTATGGCTTTGAAGGGCATCCACTAAGGAAAGATTTTCCACTCAGTGGATACGTTGAGGTAAAATACGTTGTTCAGTAAAAATTTGTACGTTATTAATTTTAATATAGCATCAAGTCAACTCGTTAACGAAATTATTTGCACGTTAAAGAATCTGCTTACAATCATTTCTGTCCTACCAAAATTACGGCTGTTAAAATCTTATTGAAAGAACAATAATGTCTTCAAGTGTCTAAAAATAATTGCAAAATATTTCGTGTTGTTTTCATGTTTACTATGTTGTCCTAATAATCAATGATTTTCATATTTCAGGTGCGCTATGACGACGAATATAAAAGAATAGTGATTGAACCATTAGAATTGACTCAGGAATTCCGTAAATTTGAATTAGCTGCCCCGTGGGAGCAGTTTCCTAATTTCCGGGACGCTCCGTCATCAACTGCTGAACCTGCTTCGAAGGAAAAGTAACTGCTCTCACTTAGATCATAGTCATTGCCCGAGTAAGCAAGTATAAATATATCGATAAAGTGTAATGTACATTGATAGATATTCTTTTCTCTTGTTAACCATTTCTGGATGCCCGATTCATGGGCATTTTAGAAATATAGAGAATAATGTTACAACTGTATTTATTTCGAAGCATATTCTACGTTACAAAATTCCATTTATTTTGATCTATAGCTCCTACCATTCATTATTATTATCGTTTTCTGAAAAATTTCTAACTTTATGCCTTTATGCTGTTTTATATTAATTAATTTCGACCTGATTCAATCTCTCTTTTTTATTTATAAATATAAATAAAAATATAACATACATAGATTATAATGCGCGTAAATAAAGGACAAAAATTGTAATAATTAATTTTCATGAGTGACGAAAATTAATAGGAAAAATGTCAATGAACTATCCTGAATTTTTTTTTTTTTAATTTTGTGTATTTGTATAGAGTTATATAAACATAATATATTTTTCCTATATTACACACTTACGAACTACTTATGACCTACTCATAAGGCATTATTTCCGGCGGATTTTGAAAGAGCCTGGAGTACGAGTCGAACCCTCTTTCGAGGGCCGAAAGACGACGTTAATGCTAGAAAGGCGTGAAACCTACATTTCGCCGGACATGTCTTGCTTATACGGTCACAAGTCTTGTACTTCTTGCGGATCTTTTCTTATCTTTAGTTATCTTATTCTCGATTTAGAAAAAAAGAGGCAGCCTCTATTCGAAAGCGATTCTTACCTCTAGTGAGTAAGACGATGGTTCGTCTTACAAGCAGAACTCACTTCCGATCATTCTAACACTAAAATAGCGTTTATATACGATCGAGTCTTTATGCGACACTATGTCTAGAACTCGTAACGGTTTACTTTTATCATAGGCCTATCAGAAACGACATTGGTACACGCGTTAAATTATGCCATCGCATTTTCGTTCCGATGCAACTAGCACCAGTCACGCCGTTTATCCGACTAAGTACTCGAATAAAACTAGATTATAGTCTTCGTGCCGGTGAGAAAATGTTACTTTCAGAGAGAGGGCAATTTCTTTTTTCCAGGTGTAAGGCAAGAGATTTTTCTTTGCGCTTTCAAGGAAGAACGCGTTCCCGTGTTTCTAAAAAATTCTTATCTCGAAATGTCTATCTAAATAATCCGCTTTATAAAGACTACGACGGGTAAGATTGCATTGTGCGATATCCCATCGCCAGTATAATGGCGTATGTTTGGCGGTAAATGTGATCCAATTGGAATCTAATTACTCACACAGAGTGAAGTCAATTCCGTTGGATGGAATAATTTTTTTTGTATCTTAAAACGAATCGATATTTGGTCTTTTATATAAGGTTTTCAAAGACCATACAGTACAATAGATATTTTTTTTCATCACTTTCACCCTTGAATATGCAAAATAACTTTTACTATTCATATTTTTTTGCATTTCTATCGTATTAAGTATCATTCACTTTAAGTATTTGCACTTCGCTATCATAAGTACTGGTCTTAAATGCATTTCGTTAATTTTTGTGCGCAATTCTCAATTTTTCGTTTTAATATAACAATATTGGACTTCACTTAAACCGCTTGTAAAAAGATGAAACGATAAATTTATTGATCGAGTTTATGCTGTAGTTCTCTTCAGATTATAAAACTGCACATGCAGCATTCCATTTTACATCATAAGAAAAATATTCTAAAAATGATAGAACATACTTCACTCTCTACACACTAATCAAAATTACAGATAAATGTGATAAGTATTTAGAGTTCTAAATTTGAACTGTCATCGTTCAAATCGATAAATTTATTGATCGAGTTTATGCTGTAGTTCTCTTCAGATTATAAAACTGCACATGCAGCATTCCATTTTACATCATAAGAAAAATATTCTAAAAATGATAGAACATGCTTCACTCTATACACACTAATCAAAATTGCAGATAAATGTGATAAGTATTTAGAGTGAATCTCTTCCAAAGAAAGATTACTTTCTAAATTTAAACTGTCATCGTTCAAATCGTTAATGAGAAATGTAACGACAGTATAGAATTAAACGTTTTTCGTTCCCGAGATGAACGTTTTGTACGAATTAATCACTTACGTACAAACATCAGTAATTACTCAAGATAATAGACAAAGAAGTGCTTGATATACAATAAGATTTTCTCACATTTACCGCACTTTGACGTTCAATTATATGTATAGTTATTACAGTTAATAATTATTCGGCAATTAGTCATCGTAGACAGTTCGTGGACTGTAAAGTCGCCGGACTAAGCGAAAACTTCGACGCTTCCTTTCGCTGTAACTCGCTCGGGCCGAAGACTTCGTCAATGTAGCTTCAGTACACGACACTCGTGCTAACATCACAGTTTAATATTACATATTATATAATTATATAATTTTAATATTATATAATTATAATATTCGGCCACTTTCTCACTCTTTCTCTCTCTCTTTCTCTCTTTCTCTTACGCACTTAAATATACGCTGCTCGCATGGCTGCTTTTTCTGGCAACCGCGCAATTAAGCTCATGTGTGCCCCCCCGCAAAATGTCGAGTCGCACGCGACTCGATGGTCTTCTTTCTCATAATTTTACATTTTAAAATTCGAAAACTTGAGATCGTTTTCTCGCTCGCTCGTGTATATGTCTACGATACACGATTATCCCAAAAACTCAAATTCGAAAATGTAAAAACGAAAATCTACGATCTCGAGATACTAAGGATGAAAACAGACGTCTATACTTTACTTAGTTTATTTGGTCTATTATACTTTGTCTATACTGGCGGGCTTCTCTAACGCTGCCTGCCTCCTCCGGATGAACGGCACTATGCCCCAAAGAGACGAGCCGAACACCAGAATGATGCCTAGTATACTGAAGATTGGTCCGTAGCTGCCGATCTGCTCGAACACTATGCCGCAAATCGGCGGACCCACCAATTGAATGACACCGTTGACGAACAACGAGATGCCGTAGGACGAGGTGAGCTTCTCCGTGCCCAGCATATCAGCCATGATGACGGCGGTGATGCCGACGTAGATGCCGGACGCGAGACCGAAGAAAGAGCAATAAATGGACAGCATGACGTACGTGTCAGAAGTGGGCAGGATGGCCAAGGAGATCCCGGAGGCGAGCAAACCGCCGACGAAGTACCAATGCTTGGGCATGATCTTGATGTCGGAGAGAGCGGAGCCGCCGATACGGCCTACCAGGTCGAGCATGGAGACGATCGATAGCAACAGCGACGCGTCCCAATTGTCGAACCCTAGGGAGATGGCGTAGGCCGGCAGTAGAATGATGAAGTTGGTGTAGCTGATGGCGTTGGTGGAGTTGGAGATGAGAATGACGAGGTAGATGGGATCTTTGAGCAGACTGAAGTCGAAGAATTTGTTCTGTTGATCCTTCTCATCGTGCTCGCGCTGCTTCTGCTCCGTCGTCGTCGTCGTCGTCGACTTCCTGAACGTGCTGGAAATGGCGTTCAGCGTCAACGTGGACGCGCGTTCCGGGTGCAGAACCGACAGCGTGCTACCGTGGTACGGCGTACTGACGTAGTTGAAAGACGACGCGCTGGGCGAGTGCAGCGGTGACCTCGCCGTTCTGGCGTACTTGCCGGAATCGACCATGGCACCGCCGCGCTCAGGTACGGCGTGCAACGCCGGCGTGCTGTGCATCTGCCCGCTGATCTCGCGCCCGGTGGGCATGCTGATTTTTCGCGTGCGGCCTTGCACCGGTGTGTTCTTGTAATACTCCAGGGCGACGCTCGACGCGCTCTTCGGTACGATCGGTGCAGCCTTGTCGTTTACCGAGTTGCTCAGTGACGCCAGCTGGTCGTTGGCCTTCTCCGTCGTTTGCTCGGGGCTGCTGTTGACGGTCACCGACATGGTCTCTCCATCCTTATCGTGCGCGTCGCTGTCGTTTGGAGACCGAGCTGGCACCAGGTGCCACTCCACCGGATGGTACAGAAGCGCGCTCGCCCAGACGTTTAGCGTGACAGCACCCATTACTAACACTGCGCCTCTGTAAACGAACAAGCATCGATCAATTTTATAAATTGTTATTATTAATTGCTAAGGAGATTGACGGTCAACGATAGAACGACAATTACTGTGTCCTTATGTATTACGTGCATAGTAATAACCGATCGAAAAATTATAAATAAGGTCTTGTTTTCAAAGTAATTTTATTTGTTTATTATAGCGTTTATCAGTTTTCGATAAATGTGAGATTAACTATATTTATCCTCTCTTCTCTCTCCTCTTTTATTCTTTATTATTGCATATAAGAAGCCGTGCATTATTGCAATTTAACGTCTGATTAAATTTATTAAATTAAATTAAATTCGAAACTAAACAATGGTTCATCTGCTATAACGTTCCACGTATAAACCGCTGTTTTTCTAATCTACATTTTTTTTCAACATGTTTTTACGAGATACGCGCAACGTACTTATTTTTAAAAAGCGAAAATTATTTAAGAACCGTTTATGCCACTCAGATCGCAGAAACTTATTTTGTTCTTGAACAGTGCAATCGTATAGGCTCACCTGTAGCCGTACTCGCGTAGAAGAAAGCCCAGAACGGGCGGAAGAAATATTGAACCTAATGCACTGCCGGATATGCAGAGCCCGTTGGCGAGTCCTCGTAGCCGTACAAAATAAGATGTCACGATATATACAGTCGGAGGAAACGCTAATCCAGCACCCGTACCTACGAATACACCATAACTGGAAACAGAGAGAATTGCGTAAGAAATATTTGCGTGCGCTCTTTAGAATAATAATAATAATAATACGTTGCGCAACGAATATTCTGAATAAATTCGAGAGAATACATAAACTCCAAAAAGCCAATATGTTGAACTTTGCACTTTTTGTATATTTCATACACTTTCTTTTTTTCATATTGTCGCTCATCTTTATTAATGCCGAATGGATTTATCTGAACATTTGCATTTTGCTTTTGTAATTCTGCGATTTTTCTGTAATTTCTTTGAAAAAAACTTTTACAGTGATTCTACCTTATTACAGGATGAAACTGAATACAACGAGCTAGGAGATCATTTATTTTAACAAATCTTGTTTTTACCGAAGAAGAGTTTTTTTTTTTAAGCAAAGATATGATACCGACTGCTTTTATGAAGATATTTGTTGCGCAAATAAACGATCAATCAAATGATCTCTATTTTGTATTAAAAGAGAAAAATATGTTACCTAACGTATAGAAAGGCCACAGAATTCGCGAAATAACTCAGCATCATCCCCGCCGCGGCAAATGTCCCTCCTATTAAAGTTACCGTACGATAGGAATACTTAACCGAAAGTACACTAGAGAGTGGGCCTGGAACGATAAAATATCAATTAAAAATACAAGTAGTGTATATCAACAACGGAGAATACACACCTTTATAAGTAGTTTGCTTAGAAACCACTTATAAAGGTACATTCTCCGTTCTTCGAATTTCGATGAAATCACGCATTATATGATTATAGGTATCGTTCTTGCGAGAAGGCATGCGCAGTCTGGTGTGATCCAGATTCTCGTCAAACATAACACGCGTGAAGATAAAACAAATTAATTCCCATGTTTGCTTGAATTCATCAACGTGATTCATAATAATAATAACGTCTACCCGAGGAAAAACGGGTAAACATCGCACAGACAATACGCAATTAAGTATACGCAAAGCATTTCTCGGAATCTTATTCTATCTATCGCGAATTGACCTTTTTCCCTTTACAAAGAACGTAATGTACGTACGTACAAGCCCGCGTATGCATCATGACGTAACGTGAAAGTTAATGTGTTTGCCAATAACTCTAAGAGTTCCTTTCATAAAAATATCGCGAAACTGTAATCGAACTGATGTAAACACGGCCACGGAGGTTTCGACGTTTCAATAAGGCGCGGTAAACAGAGTGAGACACGCCTAAATATTTAATCGCGAATTACGTAAGCGCGAAACTGGGACAAGTCGCGGGGAAAAGAAAAACGGAACCCTTGACGGAACCCCCGACCTGGGAGAGATGTCTAAAAAAAAAACAAACCGTGGACCCGCGACCTCGAGATACTCTCGAGAGGCGGCGGTTTTCTTACCCAGCGAGCTGTACAGGAAGTAACATAGCGACGGTATCCATGCAGCTGCCGACGGCGACGCGTCGAACACGTCGAGGAATTCGACGAACAACACCCCGAAGGACTTGATGGTGCCGGGGATAAGAAGGTTGACCATGACGGCGGCCAGGAGCACCAGCCATCCCCAGCCTCCATCCGGTGGAACTAACTCCTCCTCCGCCTTCTCATCTTTCGCTGCAATATAAAGATAGAGAATCTCTTAATATCTTTCAGAATCTCTTGATCTGGAGATCCGGCCAGCCAAAAAATTTTAGCGTTATAACGTGAAAAAATTTTTAAATTAAATTATTTTATTTTTATGCGATTTTCAAAAATACTTAATCTCGATTATTACAAAATATTTTAATATGGCTCTCTTGGTAAAAAAAGAAATTGGGAATCTCTTATTTTAAACGATTCTTTCAAAAATTTTCACGTCGCTTATAATAATACAGAACGTTATTCCTCGCAATACTTTTTCCTTCATTAATCTTAGATTTAAAATTTATTTTCTTCTTTTTTTTTGTCAACAAGGCGATAATCCAAAGTTCATTCGGTTGGCATAGCCAATAGTTCATAGCTTCTGGACTTTGTAGTTTCTCAGACCTCCTTTATATGGAGATAAGTAAACGCAAAAGAAAAAAAAAACAAAATGGATAATCTTTCTTTGGAAAAATTTCAATTGCTTCATGTTCGTTAAATGCCACGCTCTACTTGTTTTACATAAAGTAAGATCGTTATTTTTATGACTCTTTAAAAAGAAAACGATGAAAAAGAACGGTGGGAATTGCTCCTACTTCCGACAGTCTATCGCACGACGCGGTGCGGCTCGGCAAACAAAAGGCGGAACAGAATTTATAACACGGTTTCGTACATTGTTAATCTTGTGTAATCGATTCGCGGGAAGGCTGAGCAAACGACGGCAATCAGGCCGTCAGACAATAAGTAGATAATGACAGATGTTCTCCGCGGTGTGTGTATTCTGCGGGTGGAACCGCGATAACGAGATGGAAATGGATGGAAATTGTGATATATGCTAATGAGAAACGGTGCGCTCTAACTTCCTCATATTTTGATTTCGCGACGCGAAACCGGCTAGACTTGTTCGGAACGTTCGGCTTAATGCTGACATAGGGGTGAGCACCTGTGCGAGCGTCAACATCGCGGTCGCCGAATACGATGTATAAAAGTCACGCCGATTCATTCTGGAGGGGAGGAAAGGACGATGTAAGCAATCCCATACAATCATATCCTATTGTGCGTGGACAAAGGAAAGTTGTATAATTTCGCCGACAAAAGAGCAAACATTCATCGGTATGCAGCACTGTGATACCTGCCACTTTACACGCGGAAGTCATTTCCGTTTCTGACGTTTGCAATCTCGCTTATTCGCTTTTTATACCCGGACAATAGATGAATTAAAAACGACTAGCGCGACAGGAATTCAATTAGCGTAAACGAGTTTCTTCCAATTTAGGATCTTCCTATTTTCGACGCGATTCCCTTCTCTTTCTGGATAAAAAAAGATGTCTCATTAATTCTTTTGTTAAAACGTCTTTAAAAAATCGGGAGGTTTTATTTTTTAATGGAGAAAGACGCCGATATAATTTATATATCTGCTTTTTTTAACATTTATATAATTACACATCGGTACGCAAAAATAAAATATAATTTCTTTTCTAATTAAAAAAAATAATAATTCTTTATCTACCAGATTTCTGAGACATCGGTATGTCGGGGGAACAGAATAAAATGATAAAAAATTTCAAGCTCTTAGAATGAATTTAATATTGCGGTAAATTTACTCCTATACGAATTTTCTCCAAGGTTTATTCATACATTTATTTTAGTATCGAATATCGCTACGAAAGGAATTGTGCTTGTAAAAATGTAGATCTTAGGCCGGTATTCATAGTCGGTTCTTATATTTAAGACCATCTTAAGTACGACAATCTTAAGATGTCATTAACCAATCACAGAGCCGTGTTAGCATCTTAAGATATTACTTAAGACGGTCTTGAAATAAGATCCGACTATGAATACCGGCCTGTGATTAATAAAGCTGGAAGATTTTACTACGACATCGATGTTGGCAGGTATACCTACGATACGTTTTGATCATTACATCAGTTTTACACTCGCTGATCTTGGTTCTTGGCTCTTGGGCCAATTTTTTATCCAACCCTTCTATTTATAAAAGTTCTATCTATAACAGGCGATTCCAAACGTCGTATGATCCCAAAGATGGAGTAACGCGGAAATGGAGAAGGCGAATAAGAGCGAGCATCCAAAGCTCATCCTCATTAGTGGAAAAAGTTGTGGATGCGGACGTGCGGCGAGAAATTTAAGAGATAATGATAGTAACGGTGAGATAATTCGGTGATACGGTCATATCGATGATAAGAGTGGCAACAAAGGTGTGAATCGTGTCGGGCATCATTCTACATTATTTCTGGTACGTATTTCAAATTTAATAAAATATTTCTGACTCGGTTTCGATTTAAAAAGAGAAAAACGCAATCTGTTTTTATACGTATAACTTATTCGCGAATTATTTAAGTTTATTATACAGACAAGTTACGTTATAATTAAATTACGCAACGTTTTGTATATTATTATTTTATATATGAGTTACATTGGAATTAAATTATAACGTAACTTAAAATAATATACCTTAATACAAAATGTTGCGTACACATTTAATGAAATAAAACGCGACATACAAACGGAAGTCATGTGATGCTTAGATCGAATTTAAAAAAAATATAAACTTTGCTTAGAAGAATAACGAAAAACGCGCAGATGTCCAAGCGAAACAACAACATGCCTTTTGAACTGCGCTGGAGGTTATCAGTAAACACCAGCTGGCGTTAGCAAAAATCGTTACGTATCCGAAAGATAAAAGAGGATATCTCGAAACGGCGTGAACAAACGTCCCCGACAAGCTTCCTCGTGATTCCCATAATTCATCCTCTGTAATTGTCATTCCGTGACGTTTGCAATAACGTCAGCAGATACAGCTTTCTCCTCCATACATTGAGATCATATAATAGAATATTAATGTCTCGATTAATCTAAAATGTATAGTCGAAACTCCTCCCGTGAGTTTCGACTATATTTATTTATATACATTGAGATCGTAATATTAATTAATTAAAATATTCCTTTCGTAATCTCAAATACTAAAATAAATGTACATATAAATAAACCGTAGAGAAAATTAATTCGCCACGACCCATTTAATTTTGAATAACGCCTCGCGACTCGCAATCTCACGCGGAAAACCGCGATGGGCCGCGTAAAAATATCACGAGGCCGGATGCTGTCCGGGGATTGAAAGACACATGATTTCCTGGATTTCCCTGAAAAATCAGCCGACCAAGGTGCGGAAAGAGCGAGCGGAGTCGCTTCTTCCGGGCTTCAATCGTCGACAATCGGCTGACTCACCTGCAGGCCCTGGTTCTACATAACTTCCTAACGACAATGTTTGTCGTTAATTAGCGATTGTCGCTCGCGCTTCGCGCTAACGATACTGTAAGGACAAAGCTGGTTCCGTAAACTCGGGCCAACGATATCGTATCGATATACAAAATGCGGTACCTGGCTTACTGGTCCCATTTCGACGGTCTTTGTTGTCATCGGGGCTCTGCGACACCGGCCTGTAGTCGCCCTTCCGGGGCTTATTGCCCGGGCCGAACTTGATGTTGATCCCATTGTCCTGATCTTGAACCCGTTGCATCGTCATCGACCTTTAATCGCGGCTCTCTCGCGCGCGCGCACGTACCGTACACACTTAAATGACACACGCGGGTTGTCTGCATACGCGGCTGGGGGAGATAAAAAACGCGATTGCCGCCACGGGGAGAGCGAACCTAAACGTGTGCGTGCCTCTACGCGTATATATACAAGAGACCAAACACAGTAGCGCGAAACGACAACAGATAAATGCAAAACAGAGAGGGAGAGAGAGAGAGACACGCGGGGAAAATTAGAGATGACGAAACAGAGTGAAGAGAGAAAGAGAGAATACAAGGGCAATAGCCGTCCCGCTTTCCTCTTTCCTTCCTTCGGCTGTCTGCCCCTTCTCCAGGACAACGCGCTCTTTATCACTCGTTGCACGCGCGCGCGCGTGTGTATTCACGGTGGCGTAGGTGGATAAGAGACACACCGCGCTTTGACCGCGGTGACACGACGATGACGTCGGGGAGGCGCGCGTCAATGCTCCGCGCGGAAACGGCGCTGCGAGACCTCCTCGCTGATGGGCCGTGTCATGAACCCGAACCCGTGCCCGTGCCCGTGCCCGTGCGTGCCAGCGACGGCGTCGTCGTCGTCCTCCGTCCTCGTGCTCCGCTTCCACCGCCTACCTTCGTCTCCGCGATCATCCGCCGCCTCCGTTCCAGTCATAGACCCCGTCGGGCGCTGACCGTCGATACCGCCACCCACGTCCGTCGGCTACCTCCTCCTCGTCCGCTTCCTCCTCCTCCTCCTCGTCCTCGTCGTTCTCGTCGTCGTTGTCGTCTAGGCGCATAGAGAACGCGGAGCGACAGCAGGGCACGCACATGAACCTCGACTCGCCCTTCAGACCGTCGCCGTCGCGGTCATCCTTCCGCCGCGTGCGGTGCGGTGTATCAACGCGCGGGGCCTTTAACCACGCACTCTCCACGCTCGCGCGACACGCGTTACGATGACGTGCGTCACGAGCCGACTGATCAGCGATCAGCTGTGTGTCACGACGCAACCAGGGGCGGCCCCGAGGATCCGCTCCGCGTACCTTCCCCCACTCCCGTGCGCGCGCGCGCGCCCCTCGTACCTCGGTCTCGCCGTCTCTCTCCTTCCCTCGGCGACGGAGGAGGTGCGGATCAGGGCAGATTGTGCAGGAAGGTTCCCCTTCCCCTCTTATTGACGGAGCGCACTCGCCGCACTCCTCGCAGTCCCCACTACGCGCTCAGCGGAATAGACCGCCACGGATTCATTTGGCCGATTTGGCGTTTTCTCTCCTTTCTTTCTTTCTTTCTCTCTTCCTCTGTCTCTCTCTCTCTCCTTCTTTCGTCGCGAACAGCTCTATCTCGGTCTTTCTTTTTCTTATTTCCAGATGGTATGCGAGCAATAAGGACGCGATTTATGCTCTCCCGGGTGCGGTAAACGTTGACGTGGTCAGGACTGCCATAGAGACCCTTTTGTTCGAGACTTAGGGGAAATCAAAGTGGGACGTAAAGTTGCATCGTGACGCAATTTCGCGACGATTTCAGTGGAACGGTATTTCGCATTTATTTTGCATTATATACGTTACTTTATATCCTATATCTTATCTCGCAGGTAAACGCCCATTGATAATTACAGTTGCTGATGAACGTTAATCGTGTGGATGTAACTGGGATGATGCGCAAGGTGATACTTTGAGACGAGGAAACGCACGAGAGAGAAATGGTAGAGATAGCGACTGATGACGGGAAAAGCGAGCTTCATTAATGTTCGGAGTCTCTCGCGTGGGATTCGCGAAATTTGAATTAAACCCTGAGAGAAATGTTATACATATAGTTCTGCCATTTCAATGCCAAAAGGAGGGCAATGGTACACAGGAGAGAGTGTTATATATGCAGTAGAATACTAAAGTGGTCAAAAGATGAGGTAAAAAGATGTTTATAAAAGATAATTGTACAAAAAATGCAGTTTTCTCTAAAACATTTAAAGTCATCTTTCATACAATTATCCTTTTTTTATTGAAATATAAAAATATAAATCCTTTCCGCACGGAAAAAAGAATTAGCTACTATAACAAATTATTTAGTCGTAAAATATGGATAACTAACATTTTTTGCAACGAGAGCTATATTTTTTGCAGAGAGCTATAATTTAGTAATAATTGTAAAAAGATTTTGCTACTATTGCTAAACTATGGCTCTCGGTGCAGAAAATTTTAGTTATCTATATTTTACGACTAGATTTTTGCTATAGTTGCTAACCCTTTTTTCCCGTGCGGCGTTTCGCAATATATTAAATATTAATATTTTTATTGATAATGCCAAAGTTTCTTCAGTGCTAAAAATGAAGCTTTTTAAATAAATAGATAAACAGGCCATTTAGAAATTCTTATGTATTGTAGTTATTAATTTTTAAATAAAAATAGAGTCGGTTAAAAAATTTCTGCCTTTAAAAGTTTACGACCGATTAAAAACTGCCTCTTTTGAATGTTAATTGCCTCTTGTTTTTCAAAGATTGCTGTAAAAAGATCTTTAACGTTCTGAAGTGGCGAGCCTCAATAACATACACATGTACGGACTGTGGCTTCCGAGAATCCACTTCACATTTCTGAGGAACCACGAACGGGACACAAAGGAGCGAGCCGCGGTAAATTTCCATGGAGCGCAGCCTCCTTCTATGAATCTTTTCCATAAGTATTATTAGCTAACCGCGCAATTAAATCAATTCCTCATCTCGTTTCGAACACAACAAAACTATAAAAAAGGAATAAATTAAGGATTAACGATGAAAATCCTATCAGTTGTCTTTAACTGAATTTTGTAAGACAGCTCTGCAAGAAATGAGTGAAAGAAAAGAAAGCTGTGCACATGAAAGCAAAAAGAGTTGAGAGATCCAAGAATAACGTATTTCTTTAAGGAATTGAGTTATGGAATTGACGTCTTTATGAAATAATTTATGGAATTCTTTATGAAATTGATATTTCTTTATAGACGTTTGAACAAACTCGTGCTCTCTCGTGTCATCTCTACCTTTTGTGACGCGGTATAGACGAGCATCCGCGAGCGAACGACTGCCAAAAATTACTTCTCGTAACCTTCACCTTCGGTGTCACACCACGTGCGCCGGCCGATCGCAAATTTCGTCGCTTCTCTGTCCACGTCGACGTTCGACCTTGTGAGGTTCATAGGCGCGAAGAGGAGAGCGATAGGAGAGAGCGAACGTAACGGATACCGGCGAATGGAAAATTTACGGTGGAAGCACAAGCAGTATAGGCGTGAGGCGTAGGATTTCGCGTGCTGTAGCATTAGTCATCCTTACCACTCGTGAATTTGATATTTATCGCCCAGATCGCGCATGCCGCTGACCGTCCCAGTTCGTGAACTACTAAACGGATGGCACATGAGATATTAGCGATTACACAATTCTTTATTCAGTAGTAGAATTATTTAAAAAAAAAGCTTTATGTGAAATATAAGTTATTAGAATTATATGGAATTTATTTTTGAATAAGAAAACATTTTCTTCTTTTATAAGTAATTTATTCTAAAAATGCTTATTAGTACCGGTATTATTAAATTGATTATTAATTTAATCATGTGATTTTGACTTTAGTTTGAGATTGCGTTTAGAGACCGACAGTAATCGGCGCGTAGTTTGCTAAGTGGAAAATGTACATTACGCGAAAAATATGTTATTAGGCACAAAAGATCCTGATCGACCGTATATTGGCACATTTTCTGTTTAGTTAGATTGTTATCATAACGGTCAAGTCTGACTTATTATTAAGTATTCTTTTATTATTTTAGCTTGAAAAGAAAGTATATAATAAGCGTATGTGCGGGATGTCCCATCTTAATCAATATGTTTGATTATCTTCGATAGATATTAAATTACTTTTGGAGATTGAATGATAGACAAATGCATTTCTTCTGTTAAGAAATCTGGTTTTGTGTCAAGGATTTAAAATCATTTCAAGATCAACTTAATCTTTTTTTATAGAAGGCCGTAATTTTTTTGTAATTCTACAGTTATAATTCTTTTCATAACGAATTTGTTGAACTGTAGGTACGTTCCAGGTCACGCGAACTTGACAGAGACTCGATGCTATTTACAGGACTAGTATTATTTAATCTGCATAACTAATCGATATTCAGTACGTAACATAGTAAATATTTAAATTGATGTCCTCGCACGTAACCCGATTTCTGAAGGATTGTAACACATTTACTAGCATAACGAGATATTTCAGCGGGTTAATTGTAATTCTACGTTGCATTTCCATCGGGATAGTAAGCGATGGACTGTATTTTTATCATGACGGATTAATTGTATCTCTTAATTAAATATCCCTAAGAAAAGAAATTCAGATGTATGAGATCTGATTATCTTGACGGCCACACAGAATATGGTATACTTGTACATCACGATTATAGGATACAAGAAACATTAAATAAGATGTTTTTTGCGCGATTGATAGAGTAAGTCTATATACAGAGTCTTCACAAAAAGATACGTGACACTTTTAATTACTATATCTTACTTTCCTATTCATCGAATTAAAATCCATGTGATTTTCATTCATAGAAATATCTGAAGGATCATGTATTTAATTATTAAAAAAAATAAAAGATATATCTATTTACTTTTATTTTTTTATATGAATAAAGTTTACTGAAACCGCAAAATACTTTGTGATAGATTTCATTGTATCTCTCTGTAATTTTAACAGTTCTTCTCGACAAGGCTGTTCCATTACTGTACTATAAACGTCTAATCCGTTAATACATTATGGAGTACGTAATCTACATAGGTCACACGTAAGAAAAGCAGTGCACGTAATCTGCATCACTATAGATAAGCGATTATACTGCTGCTCACGTATATTTACGCTTATAAAACGACGTAGATAATTCGTGATTATCGCATAGCGTGTTAAATGTGAATAACCGCCGAGTTCTTATCTGCCGATTTTAAGAAATTTGATAGCTTATTTACGCGCCTCTTAAAATGTTGTATTATTCCACGACTCGAGTGTTTCCCGTGTCGTTCGACTGTGAAAATCTCTGGAATGCCAAATGGTGCGCGTCTATACAATGAAATAATTCTATTATGAATTAGTGAGATTCAATGCGGCGCGTCAATAAATCAATAATTGTAAATTGTAATAAGAAACATTCTTAGAGATAAAAGATCTTCGTATAAATCAATAAATTAATTGATCGGATAAAGAAATATGTTTGTCGGTCGTTTAGTTCCCGGTTGTCGAATTGATAGAATATCATTAGCTGTTAATTTCAGATAAACGTTAACGTATTTTTATTCAAGGTTCAAAAAACGATATTCTAAGAAAGAATTCTTAGGAGAGTATATCAAACTCATGTGTTATCGATTAAACGAATATTTAACGAAATGACGAAGTTAATTAACTGATAAACGTTATATGTTATATCACGTTACTCGCACTAGGCTCACGTGATAAAATCATCTGAAAGATAGATGATCGAAAATAAATTCGCATGCCAATTATTGTATAACAATAATTATATAATTATACAAGACTTGCGTATGAGTCTTGTCATACGACACATGACATAGGCTGCGGCTCCACTTGACGCTGCAAATGCTTCGAAGCATTCCTTTTCTCCTTTCTTTCACTGAAGAAAGAAGGAGAAGAAGAACGCTTCAAATGGACCGCAGCCATAATCGATGTGTCAATTAAAGATTAAGATATCAATATGTAAAGAGAGAAGATTGATTAAAGTAATTTGCGATTTATTACCTTACACGCCACATCTTTGTAATTCTTTTATCTGCGAAAAAATAATTAAGTAAATACAGCGTTTTGTGCATTACGTCAACGTTCCACGAGATATCTCTTTTACTCTTTTCCTTATTTCACCCTGTGATACGTTGAAGTTTCCGCATAAATGTGTTTATGGAAAGTTTCGCCATTCGCCATAAAGTCTTTCGATAAGCGCAAGTTCGATAAACAATGGTTTAGTGCCATAACGCCGTCGTATCGCGCGGAATAAAATAGAAGTCTCGTGACTCTACGACTTAGTTAATTAGCCGTGGACCAAGTGGAAGCGCACAAACAACAGATACGGGACAACGCGTGGTTACAACACAAATTCATTCTTATTAAGCATCAATTGGTGTTGTGATGACAATTGGTGTTGTGAAGACAAAGAACGCCGGAGTCAGTGAGCGCCCTTGCGCCCACGATGCGCTCTCGACGGTGCATATATTGTTTTCCGAGCTGGAGTTAAACTGAGAGAATAGCAATGTGAAGAATATTATAACGCAGGATGCTACTTTCATTTTCTATTTAACACTATAAGCTGTTCTCCTTTGACGTTCCAATTTTTTATGTTAAACGTAGCTTAGTAATAATAAACGAAAACAGAAAGTAAAGTGCTGTTAAATAAATTTTAGTCTAAATTGAAGAAAATAAGAAATAATAGATACTAATTGTAAGTTACAACTTATTCACAGAAAATAATTGGATCATTCCATGTATATATACAATCACATAATCAAGATATCTCTTAAACTAATGATTTTTTCTAAAAACGCTGGTACTTTATATGCAGAGTAAAAATTTACATCGAATGATGTTTTAAGAAACAGTTTTATTAAAAAAAAGATATAATTACATTTTACAGCTACATGCACGCGCACAAATGCCATAATGGTGACAAAGTTAGAGCAGCTATATAGAGAGACTATATTTTGCTTTTCCATATCTCAAGTTGTTATGGCAACTCAATCCGTCAGAAGATTAGATTGCCGTAATACCTATATATATATATATAGGCAGCGTTTGGCAGCGTACCTTATATATATATAAGGCAATATATATATAAAATTCATCCATATACACGTAATATAATTGATCTGTTTTGAAATTTGTTTGAATTTTTCAATTTTTGAAGAAGGAAATAAATTGAGTCAACGAATTACGTCTCGATATTAAATAAAATTGTTTGTTCATTCAAACACGTAGCATTTCTGCAATCCGGAAAAGGTATACGATTGTTTCTTGCGACACTCCGTTTATTGCAACTAAAGCTATGCGCTAGGAAGGGATGAAGAATTAATTAGCGGAGATCGTCCATGAAATTCCTCGCAAGCGCGCGTTTAACAAACGTTTTCTTTTTTTTTTTGCAACGTTCTAATTGCGTTGTTCTTAGAAATAATCTGCAGTAAGTGCACGTTTTCTCGTCGAGAGGACCGTTATCAAAACAGATTATCTATATATTGCGAAATGTGCGACGTCTCGTTGTATCGCCTCAAGGAATCATTAAGTACATTGTTTATGATTGGATTGACGACGACGTTGCGTTGATTCGAATCTGCGAAGCTTTCGGTTATCAGCATAATTTGTCGAACGACCGACCTCGATTAATTCACACAAATCAAGTCGTTAATTCGAAGAAGGAAACGAGCGTGTTTTCTGCAGAAATGTGTAAGTCCGATGCAAGTACGCGGCATCGTGGAAAAGAATAACGACTAATTTCTTTAAAAAATCAATATTTTCTGAATGAATAGCATTAAAGCACCATTAACTTGATTAAATTAAACAATATTCCTTAATTAATTCTCCAATGTACTTTGAATTTCAAAATTTGCATTTGAAGAATAAGAGAATAAATTGAAAATAGCAAAAATACAGTGACTTTCCGTATTTTTATAAGAGAAAGAGTCGGTAAATTTCAAGGTAATAAACAGAAGGAAAATAACAAGACGAAGAGTCCGTATGACGGGTTTAAAACAAAAATTTGGCTCGACACCGACGGAGCGAGATGAAAGAAAGGTTTACTATATGCGGCAAGAAGGTGAAACACTTATTTGAAGCATGTCGTAAGGTACCTTATGGAGGATTGCGCCACTATGAAGAAAAGCCGTAAAAAAATACACGCAAATGTCCACAAAGCGCGTGTTTTACGAGTTACTCAGGCCACCGTTGCGACTGTGGGAGCATTCTCCATTGATAGCGGCCAACGTCAATGCGCGCTATTTATTGCGTCAGTCGCTGCTGTTTACATGTTTAATTTAGCTCACCGTTTCTTAATCTTCTTCACTATACGAGTGACGAAGTCAACATGAGCAAAAAGAATGAATTTATCATTCATCGGACATTTTATTTTTTATATCTTTAAAGGTAATTCAAGACGTTGAGATATGTTTTCCACTTCTGAAAGAATTTAGTTAAATAAATTTATTTCACCTAGTATAGGGAATATACAGGTACGATTTATGTCGCCACACTAGTAAACACGTATATATATGTATACACATATATAGGCTAAGGAATGTACAATTCCAACAGCTCTAAGCAATTGTGATTACAATAGCATAATAATTCCCTTAGAATATTTATGAACTAAATCTATGTTTTGCTGCTATCACATTGCATAATTAAAGCACTTCCATTAGTGCTTCAGTTTAGTTGGTTGCCTCGTCCTTCTCTTTAGTTTTTGACTGTCGTTTGATGCGATAATCTGACAGAGCGGCCTTAATCGCGTCCTCGGCAAGCACTGCAATTTGCAAAAAAAATTGTACTAAGATTACAAAATCCTGATGCTCCATCAGATACTTTATCAGATTTTTACATTTTCTAAATGTAGTGCATAACGTTTGTCTCATTCTAGAAATACAATGTTGCTGCGATGCTTTAATTCAAAATTAGTAAAACGAAAATTTCAGTAAGAGTGTACTCACTCGAACAGTGCAGCTTGACAGGCGGGAGGCAAAGTTCTTTCGCAATGTCGGTATTTTTCAATGACAGTGCTTCATCTACCTAAAACAAACAATTTTAACAGCAAGTTAGATCTCTATACTTCCAACGCATTTCATGTGTAGGTGAACACAAAAAACTTGGAAAAAATTTGTTAAAGATTTATAGGAAAATCATGAAGATAACATCATTTGCATTGTATTTGTAAATTATAGCCATATAAAATGGCATATAAATATAAATTCTGGATTTAAAAAATCTCACCGTTTTTCCTTTAACCCATTCCGTTGCTAAGGAACTCGAGGCAATAGCAGAACCACAACCAAATGTCTTGAATTTTGCATCGATTATTTTGCCACTTTCATCGACTCTGATCTGCAGTTTCATCACATCACCGCAAGCAGGTGCTCCTACTAGACCTGTCCCAACATGCTCGTCATTCTTATCCAAGGAACCAACATTTCTGGGATTCTCATAGTGGTCCAGTACCTGTTTAATCATAAAATTAATTAGAACGTTCTCTTTCAATTTAGAGACATTATAATGTATATAAACAATATGTATTGTGTAACTAGGAATAATTTATGACACAATTAACACATATAAATACTATATAAATTAATTATTTAACTCATTTCATGCAATTATTCGCATATCAAAGTTTCACGTAAATACTTGTGTAATAAAACAATAACATAACCGTATAAATATTTTAGATAAAGCATAAATTATATTTTCTTTAGTAAATAGAAGTTATTATGTAGCAATAATTTTATTTTAAGATAAAATTTTATCAAATCGAACGTCAACATCGTAATCGACTGTGACATATACATATAATTTATGAATACCGTGATAAAACAAAAATATTAAAAATATTAAAACGACAGTAGCAACGCGAATGCGATATATATATATGTGTATCGCACATACGCACACATATATAGTAACAAAACATTGCGCCATATTACACCACAAAAATAACCAGTTCATGTAGCTCAATATGGTAACTGCGGAATATCTATTATAATAAAAAAAAAAAACACAATTTTTTATAAAATACGCACACAGCTTTCTATATAAATAAGACTCTAATGTAAATATCATGCTTGCGCCGGGGGTACTCGACATCAAATAAATCACGAAACGTGATCGTGTAAAACACGACACATCGAACAAAACTACGCTTGAAATTTACGTTTATGTCGCGATCGTTTAACGCCGAGCGCAACAGATAGGATTATCATTATCAGTAAGACTTGTTAAATATCAACAATAATAAAAGAACGTGCGGGACTGATGCGATTGGAGGTTAGGATCGGCGATGACGAGCGAGGGGATAAAAATGACGGTAATTACGTTTGCGTGATAATACAAGGCTGGAACACTCCGTGAGACAATCTTGGACGTCGCGCCGATTCTGACGGGCAATGCCCGGAACAATGCCATCTCGCTTTACGCGCACTTTATCATGAATCGCACCGATCAATTTCGATACACACGTAGAAATAAAGGAACGACGGACTACGGAGACCCAGGGCGGGGGGACTGGGGGGGAGGGAAAGCCACTTCGATCACGTGACACTTTTTAGTGCCGCGTCACGTGGCCGCGTTCGCGATTGGCTGAGCTTGCGCAAGCGCAATAGCGCGGTCATGCGCGAAGGCCAGGATGCCCATTGCCTGTCACTGCACGCTGTTCAACGCTGTTTACGGAGAGCGTATGCGGGAGTGACGACTGACGGCTAACGGTTTTCAGTTTTCAGCCCAAAAATTTTAGACGCCAACGCGAAACGAGAGCGCACGTATACGCGTCTGTCCTGCTGGCTCTCTCGCGAGAGGGATGCTCGACGAGCACCGTCGCGGCGAGATCGTGTTGTGACTTGTGAGCTGTGAGCGCGCGATGCCTCGAGCGACCGACGCCGCCGGATCGTTGTTGCACGCGTCACGGTGATCCAGTTCCTGGGACATGTGCCTCGCGGACGGCGCGCTCCGTGAGGTGGTCGGTATTCGTCGATAACGGACGATCTTTCACTAGCGTGCGGCGTGCCACGAACGAAAGGATGGCCAGCCGGGATCCGTCGGTCTCCTCCAAGATCGCGGACGACCACAGCGTCGAGGTTAGCGTCCAGGTCGGGGCTGTAACGGGATCCGTTTTTCGTTCTGAGACCTGCGTCCTTATTCCGCTTTTTCGAATCGCAAGAAGCGCGAGAAGGTCGTAGCCAGAAGAAACGGAGCCGCGTGAAGCGTGACCACGGAGCTCTTTAATGTCTTTCCTTACTCCGGAAATTTACGATAATATTTTTGCCGTAGAATCTTGCATTGGAACGCTTAATTCGGATGTCTTCGACTATTTTAGATTTAGGATCTTTATATTGAAGTGTCTCAACGTTAAATCAATTTTTAATTAATTTTCATTATACTGCTGTTAATAATTAGGTTCATTTGTTATATCTAAATAGAACATCAGCATTTTATCTTATTAGATAATAAAATTCTAAAGTGTACATTAATCGATAAGATTGATAGACAACAAAATTATATAATTAAAATTAATCATTTCATTAAATGATATGTTACACAAAAGAAGTGCGTTATTGCATGTGTATTAGAGTGATGGACAAGTTGTCATTTAAGAATCACAATATTATAATATCACATTTTATAACATATCGTTAGAGTGGTAATTAAATGGCCCACTATTCTTTTTATTATAGACATTGGCGGAGGTTTTCCGATGTTTCATTTGCATGGAAAAGCTGAGAGATGCACATCTCTGTCCTCACTGCAGCAAATTGTGCTGTTATACCTGTATTAGAAGGTGGCTCACGGAGCAGCGTTCTCAGTGCCCTCATTGTCGGGCCTCTCTCCACTTACACGAACTGGTAAATTGTCGTTGGGTCGAGGAAGTGACCCAGCAGCTTGATACGTTGCAAGCTGTTTGTATATCTAACTTTCGACATGATGATTCCAGCAGAGACAGGTGTGAAACAGCATATTTTGAATATTTTGAGACATATGTGCTTTTATTATAAATTTAGAAACTCGAATATTTGTTGATAATGCCTATTGATTTTTTATTCTATTGATTTATTTGTTAACGACACGTGTCTTTTTGCGATATCTTTATGCAATATTTGTATATTTATTTATTATTGTTACAGATGCGCGGCGCATCAGGAGAAATTATCTGTGTACTGCTGGACCTGTCGCAAATGCATTTGTCATCAGTGCGCCCTTTGGGGAGGCACCCACTCGGGACACACCTTTAAACCTTTGGAAGATGTTTACGAGCAACATGTTTCACAGATAAAAACAGAAGTAGGTCAGTTAAATAGACGGCTCGTGGAATTGATCAGTCTTGTGCAAGAAGTGGTAAGTTGTGTTTGACAAAAACTTTAAATTCTTCGAAAAATTTAAAATATGGCAAAATACAGACGTGAATTTACTCTTCTACATTTTATTATGCTCGTCTGTTACTAGGAGAGAAACGTTGAGTCAGTGAGAGCCGCAAAGGACGAGAGGGTCAGAGAGATAAGAAACGCGATAGAATTAATGATAGCTCGTCTGGATTCTCAGTTGAAAGCCAAACTGCTGACCCTGATGGGTCAGAAGAATTCGTTGACTTTAGAAACCGAGCAATTGGAGGCTTTATTACAAGAGGTAGAATATCAGTTGCATACGTGTACGCGCTCCGAATTGATTGTTAAAAGTGCCGAGCTTTCTCGCAAGATACATCAAGTTCGCAAGAAACCAATGACGAGTTTCGTTACTGCACCAGTACCTGCAGATTTTCATAGGTAAGATTTCTAAAGAAATAATATAATGATTAATTATACATATATGTGAGAGAGTTTTACATCTTAATTCTAATAATTAAGGATTTTTTAAGTATTAAATATGAAACATTTTTTTTTCCATTTCAGTGAAATCGTGCCGGGCTACGACAGCGCGACATTTGCTATGCAAAACTTTACTCAGCTTCAACTGAAAGCCGATCCGGTATATTCTGCGCCGTTGCATGTGAACGGGCTGTGCTGGCGATTGAAAGTATATCCGGATGGCAATGGAGTTGTACGCGGAAATTATTTATCAGTATTTTTAGAGCTCAGCGCTGGATTGCCAGAGACTTCAAAGTATGTGAATTCATAAATGATATGACTTGTACGTTCTTTGTAATGTAAATTGTACTGAAAATGATGGATTATGCGTTTAAAAATATGGTACACGATAAAGGCTTGTTCTATTTTTATAGGTACGAATACAGAGTTGAAATGATCCATCAAGGCTCTCGTGATACGAGTAAAAATATCGTTCGTGAATTTGCATCCGATTTCGAGATTGGCGAATGTTGGGGATACAACAGATTCTTTCGATTAGACTTACTCGCAACGGAAGGTTACTTAAATACAGACTTGGATACCCTTATATTGAGGTAGGTTCGTACTTTTTAGAACAGTACTGTTTAATCAATGTAATAAAGCTGAATTTAATCTGAATTTTCTCGTTTTTTTTTCTTTTTAAATATTTATACTTACATGAGAAACTTTATCTTTGTATCTTTTGTACAGATTAAAATTACAATCATTAGGAACACAATATTTAATTACAAGGCACTAAATTATTTAATACTTAATATCAAATTATATATAATTATTTAGTATCGTATTGACAGATTTCAAGTACGACCACCGACATTTTATCAACGCTGTAGAGACCAGCAGTGGTACATTAGCCAGTTATTGACAGTCCAAAATCAATATATCACTCAGATCAACGAATTGAAGGAGGTAAATTGTTTAAAATAAAACCTGTATTACAATTATAAGTTAAATTTATCACAAATATATACGTATAACTAAAAAAACGTATGACCTAGTTCTCATATTTTGTACGTACTTTTATGTTCTATATAGTTCAATACTTATCGATCTTAGAAAAAAAAATTTTAGAACACTATTTACACATAGAAATATTTTATGTTAAATAAATACTTTATTTATATACAGAGACTAGCGATAGAAATTTCTCGTAATGCCATGGCGGCTACCAGAGCTACTAGTGGAACTACGATGTGCGGAGCAACTGTAAATGGATCGTCATTATCTACGCAGCAACAGCAGCAGCAACAACAGGATGTAGCCGATCCAATGACCAATTCAAGTACGACACGAACAATTGATGCGTATCCCACTACGAATGGAACACCAGTGAGGTAACAATGCTGCAAAATTTATTTAAGCAAATTACATCGGATTAGTTGAACCTTCATAAAAGTATTTGTAGGCATTCTATAATAATAAAGCGTACTTTTTTGCGATAGATCGATCCCGAGTACGCTTCCCAGTGGTAATGGCAACTCGACGATACTAAACGATCAATTGATATCGATGTGCAATCTGGGCGAACTCTCGGGTACGCATACCCTCGGCTCGACGTTATCGAAGACGCCGTTGAAGACACACCGTGCCAACAGCAATCTGAACATTATCGAGGCTGAGAATACTTCATCTCCACGCCGCGCCAACGACATGTCGTTCGGGGACTGTCAAGCCGCGGGGATTCACCTAGTTTCCTCGTCGTCGCCTTATTCATCGCCCAATGTACTCGGTCAGCAGCCGCTGAATCTGCTATCCAAAAATAGCGCCAGTGATCCTCTGCTGTCTGCATCGGCATTATCGTCGATGACAAGCAACGCGCATCGAGTCAACGGTTCAAGCGTCGCGGAGAGCGAAGCCGCGCAACGTTGCGCCAATAATGCGTCGCCAGGAGAGTGCCAGGCTGCCAACACTGGCGTCCACTCCTCGTCATCATTTTACTTGTCCCCGACGTTGAATCTCTCGTCCAGTAGTAGCAGCAGCAGCAGCGACAGTGGCGTGAGTATAGTCTTTCTACTTTTTCTATTAGTTCTTTAACTTATCGAGAATAATCCTTTGTCTTTATGCTCGCAGGAATTAAGCGAACATGATATTTTTATGGACGAATGCGAACACAATGAACCCAACATCACGCTTTTGGATATGACGAATGACGAAAATGATGTAGATGACGAGACGATGTCAGGTATGCAAGTTATATACACATGTATATATGTTATACATATATATGTATGTAAGATATAATCTACAGATAGAAAATAACGTTATATCTTAATATAAGTATATTTATATTGAAAAAGAAAGGCATTAAATAACGAAGACTTTAAGATTCAAAGATAGTTGACTAAAGTAATGTGCGATTGTATAAGTCTCAATAATTAATGAAAGCTATAGAGAGATGTATGTTCGGGAAGTTAAGCGATGTATTGCAAAATTAGGTACTAGCTCGAATAGAGATTCATCCAGAGATGAGCAAGGACGACAAATGTGCACAGTCGATAGAGATATTGAAAGCGACAAACCCACGAGTCAAAGACAAGATGAAGAATGTGTGAAAGAAATACCTACGTCCGTCATTCCTAATAGCTTTTATGCAACCTCGTAGGATCCTATCTTTATCTCAATATCCAAATCCGATTTACTTCACACAATTTAAATCACTCGTATCTAACTGTTTCCTATGTATGTACGTATATCCTATATGTAATTAACACAAATATTGTAAATTTTTAAAATTTCTCTGTTTTGTCATTAGTAAAGTTATCTTCATTCCAATTTTATAGATATTCTGATGTCATGTACGTTTCTGATGTGTACTTACATGAAAGAATACTTTTATTTATGAAAACTACTTAATTACTCGGATGTAATAGACTTATTTATCAAATATTAAATTGTAACTGTGTTTAACATTATTATATGTTTCTAATAAATATAGCAACTTAATATTAATGCATTATAAACATTCATTAAAACGATTTTGTATTATAAATGAAAAGGTATATGTTAAATATGTTTGATTAATGTAACTCTACTTACAATAGTAATAAATCGGAATATTTTTAGGGGAGAACGATGTTGAAGTTGCGGAATCTCTTGCATCATGGGTTCAAAACAAGCAGCGTACAAAGCAACAAAACAATAGGGATACCGTTACAGATACATGCAGGTATATTTATTAAAATTATAATATTAAAACAGCAGGGAAAAGGGATATATGAATCACATAATGCAAATATTATAGAAATAATTATTTAAATGGAATTACAATTTACAAGAAGTAGATGACTGATTTTATATAAATTTATATATTTAATTTATCACAAGAATAAATTGGTAGAAATCTAATCTTACACTGATGTAAAAATAAAAAAAAAGTGTTGAATATTATAAAGATAGGTGACTATAATTTTTATGTGAAATATTTATCTTTTATTATCATATCAAATTTAATTCAATTACGGGGATAAGAGAAAAAAAAATTCGTAATTAAAACAAAGTGATCATAAAATGACTCAATAATAATAGAATGTGTTGTGATTTAGATTGAGGGAAATAATGCTGCTGCACTTGTTCGAGATGCAGGATAGAAATTCCGTATGGAACTCTTTATGCCTTGGTCAACAAGCGGACGAGAGTTGCGATTCCAGGAGCTCGCTCACGAGTCTACGGCGTCACAGTTCCAGTCCGTTGCACTGCAACGCTCCAATGCAATCTAACGCGACGGCGGTATATTCGCACAAGCACCCTGAACTCGACACTGCCGCTTGCAATGATTTAAATTTAAGTACTGACAACAAGCATCCCAGTTGCGCCTCTTATCATTCCCAGCGGCAGGCGATTTGCAGCACTATGTCCAAAATGTCCAAATTGAACCTACTGCCGAGCATCTGCCAATCGGAGTTAGCTGCGACAATGGCTTCTGGCAGTCAAATAACCAGGTCCGAACCAGCGACGCGTTCCAATTCAATAGACTGCGAAAACGATATCCCGAAGCTGCCAATAGCTAATAAAATCAGTCATGATGTGGAGTCGTCTAGATTGCGTTTAGATCTAATAGTCCCAAACGGTGAGTAAAAATATATTAGAGGAAATAATATTGAATTGTAGTAATTCTCACAGCAAATGTGAGGATATAATATGTGAGGACAAAATAATTGGTGTAAAAGTATCATTGTGCAAGCGTACTGTTTTTCAAGACTTCAGAAAACTTAAATCTGATAATAGCTTCTGCAGCAAATAATTTAATTTTGGATATAAAAATAGCGGAGAGTCTATATTGCTATAGTTTTATACTGTTATGAACCTATGCTATTTTGATTTATGAACAAGATTATGAAAGAAATAACAATAACATATTGTTTCAGTACTCCTAGACAGTAATAAAATCATGTCAAAGCATTTATTGTCTCGGCGCCAATCGTCTCCGAGCTCATCCACTAATTTGAATTTAATAAATGACAATAGCAAGATATTCGAGTTTGACCAATTATTCGAAGCCATTCAATTGTCGCCGGGTTCGCAAAAAGATGTGACTGCTTGTGGTGCAAAATCAAGGTAAGATTTGGATATTAATTAGCCGTAAGAAGATTAGAATAAAGACAAAGTACCAAATAAAAGAATATGTATTTATGTCTGATAGTTTTAACCGATTTGATTATATTTCATTGGATTCATCATATTTGACGTATAGGAAGAATGCTTCGTCCGATACAAAGAATAACACTGCCAGTGGAAGTTCCGTTGCACTCTCTTTGGCGCAAGAGAGTACGTCATCATCTACAAACACTGCGATAACAGAGAACACTATACCTAGTCCTAACAGTTACAGCTGGTCACCGGCATTATATCAGCACACACATGGTAACTATTACAAATTAAAAATTATATATTTAACATATTTAAAGCCATGGTTTTAAAAGAAAGATAGAATTTCATTATATTTAAACATATAATTACAAATGTAATTATTATATATATATGTTATATGTTTAAGTATTTTAAAATTCTATCTTTATTCTTTTAAAACGCATCCCTTTAATTCCACATTGAAGAACGTTTGTTTCATCTTACAGGACAAAAAGCTGTTTTAGATATAGCTGTACAAGGTTCTTCGAATAATACTCCTAAGACTATCGATAAGTAAGTATACAGTGCTTGCTAAGTATTGTAATTTTAATAAGTCTTTCACATACGTTTTATCGTATGTGTAAATTATAAAATTACATTCTTTTCGTCTTTCATCCGTTTGTTCAGGTCCCCGGAGGATGCCGCCAGTTTGCCGTAATAATTTATAACTTAACTGTAACATAGCAGATGTTCTGTGATTTCCATTTCGTCGAATGCTAATCATAATCACGAAGTTAAAAAAGAAAGGAATAATTATTCCGTCAAACAGGATTATGGGGATGCATGTACCATTTGTATTATACATTTGACTCTTCTTGTTTCCCGAAAATCAACAAGATATCTCTCTCAGATCTGTCACGCATTACGTAGTACAAAATATAACAGCACACACTCCCGCTCTATTTTTAGCTGTTGCTTATAATTGCGTATGCGAAATTTATTATCTTTATAAAGTTGCATTCCAAGAATGTTGTAGGCTAGATGTTTCATTAGAATATATTATTTAATATTATTTATTTCCCATATGTGTGAGTTACACGTCCGGAGAGAACAATAAATAAAGATTAGTAATAAATTACAGTCAGACGCGTATTTATATTCTACACCTATCCCAGATATTTTAACAAAACTTGATTCGTTTTTTAATTCGAGTGAAAATTAAGGTTTTATTTTTTAAATGTTTTTTATAATTAAAAACTGAAGATTAAAAAGAATCAAATAAATGTAGTACAGTAATTATCATTAAACAGCTGCACAGGTGCACAGGTGGTGCAAAGTGCAGCTCGGATCGACAGAATCAAAATGGCGGCGTACTGCGATGGTATTTATTATTAGATTAATTGTTGCTGGCTTTAAGCAATTTGGACTGCTGACATCGCCGAGTAATAACGCAGTCCGTAAAATAGTGCTCACGGCTGATTAAGGATGACAAAATCACAAATATGGTACGTTGTTTCGCGTCTTTTATTCACCTGCGACGAGATTCGAAATACGAGTGACACCTGTCAATGACGAAAATGTTAATGTTAACGTTAACGGGATCATGTTATTTAATTCATAATTCGAGGAAGAAAATTGCGTTGTTTGAAGTTTACTAAAAAAAAATGTTATATTCCCCTTATATTTGACACGAAGAACTGCGAATACCTCGACGAACGAACCTCAGAGGTTAAGCCAAGCTTTCGTCGATTAATTTCACTGTATTTTCAGAATCTATTGAGAAAAGGGACGGATTGACGTTTCATCGCGAAAGAATTACATTTCTGTTTCCTTGCAGAACCGCAGCTCCGAAATTATCTATCATTTTCTCGTTATTTATTATTTCTCCCTTGAGCTCTCATCAGGCCTGTTCGTTTTAGCCGAATTTTTTTGCATAGTTCATTTCTTTCTTCCTTTCCTTTTCACGTTGGAGAGCTAGGAAAAGAGAAAAGATGAGTTGTGCGAGAAGTTTCAGTTCAAACAAACAGGCCTGTGGTTTTCAAGAAAAGAGACGACGTGAACGTTCTGAAAATAACGCGAACGGATGTAGCAGCAGTTGCAGAAACATTATTTTACATGTTAACGGAACATTACTGTGACAATTAAAGCCTCCGTCACTCCAAGCGCACATATTATACTGTTACCAGTTAGTGATTATTAATACCAATTATTGTGCCCATTCAGATGATCACCTCTAACTGACTACACAATATGGACGCAGCAATAATTTACGACTAGACATTGAGCCGCCGGCGTCAGATCGACACGATGGACAATTTGTCGGATTCATTCCGAGGGGAGTTGGATTCGGTGACCTCGACGGACTCGCTGCAATTGATCACCGATGAATTCCATCTGCGACACCTGTCCACGCCCGATGTCTCCAACATCGAGCTGTCGAAGCGCGCGGCTCTGCTGGAACTGGAGAACGAGCGGCTGCGCGTCGACTTGGAAAACGCGCGGATCGATCTAAACGCCCGGATCGCCGCGAATCAGGGTCTCAAGGGCAAGGTAACCGAGCTGTTCGTCGAGATGCAAACGGTGCTGCAGGACAAGCAGAGGTTACAAAATACGCTGACCGATACCAATAATCGACTGTCCGCCGCGGAGGCATCCGCGAAGTGGTACCAATCGCAGCTGCACATCCTGATGGCCAGCAAGAAGAGCCTGCAGGTGGAGATAGACACGTACCAGGGTATACTGAAGCAACGGCAACGCGCGATAGCGGACGTAAATGCCGGTTACAAGAAGCTGAGCGCCGAGTACACCGAACTCGCGCAGCAGTATCAGAGGGAGAAGCAAGAAATGCGGAATGCGATGAAAGACTTGCAGTCGCACATCCGGTCTATCAATACGGCGCAAGACGCGTTGGACGGAAACTCGACGGGCAGTCCGACAGACATGTCCATGATGTTGGAGGCGACCGAGGACGAATTGCGAAACACCAAAGCCGAACTGAAGACGCTGGAGCAACGCCTGATGGGCAACGAAATGGCCAGAATGTCGATGGAGAACACGCTGAGCAAGCAGCGCGTCCTGATCTCGTCCATGGAGGAGAACATGCAGAAGTCCGAGACGGAGAGAAACGAGACCGCCGATCTGTTGCGGAAAACCCAGTTCGAGATACAGAAGCTGAGGTCCGAGAACGAGACGCTGCAGACGTCGTTATTGGCGTCCAAACGGGAGCAAAGTCAAGTGGAGGACGCGATATCTCATCTGCGACTGCAGCTGACCAAAATGATAGCGCATTACAAGCTGTTGAAATCTAAGAACGCGGAATCCGAGGAGAAACTGAGTACCATGCAGGACCTCGCGAACGAAAATAAACGCTTGAAGACTTTGTCGTATAAAGCGAACAGCGCTCTGTTTAAGAAACTCAGAGAAGAGAAGGCTAAGACGAGGAATCTCGAGCAGAAATTCTACTGCAAGCAGACGAACGATCAACTTGGCATTATGGTATATTAATATCCTTATATAATATATAGATATTCACCCAATAAAATCATCTTCTTTTTGCAACTTGTGTAATGCCGATATGTAACGTAAAATCACAGGTATCAAAATTTTGCCTTGTGATATGGAGTCGCTTATGTATATTGGATTCTTTTCAATTTTTTTTCAGAAGAATAAAACGGAACATTCTTTACGAGAATACCTGAAACAAGTTCTGTCGAAAAACAAGGTAATTTCTGATACTATACAAATATTGTAGTAAATGATTCTGTGCTCATTTAATTAAAAACAGTATTGTTAATAGGATTCAAAGTTTAAGTTTTGTTATGCACTTTACAGGATTTACAGGACCAACTAAAATCGATAACCAGAGTAGCCGACGAAAGTATTGACGAAGGATACGGTGACAGCAATAGTATTAACACTTCCTCGAACTCGCTCGACATACCGTCGCCGTCTCCTGTAAATTCAGTATTATTGAACAACGCTGTCGACGTTCTCGCGCGAAGCAAAGACTTTGGTTCGTCGATGCAAAAAGAGCTAAACGCGCTTCGATCGAAGATGGAGATACTGCGAAACCAATGCGACATGTTGAACGAGCAAAAAGATCATTCCGGTGTCAATGACGTAACTCGTCCAAGAGATTCTACGTAGTTCGCGACTTATTTCTTGTTCGTGAATATGCGAATAGAATATACGCTTAGTAAGTAATTACACCTTCATTTTGTACGATATATTTACATATATCGTATTTAATTGAATTTAATTTTAGGATCATATATATGTGGCAAAATATACACTGAATATAGGTATTACTATATACAGATGTTTAGATAATAGTATAAACGACAGTATTCGTTGAAGTGTGTAAAAGAAGGTTGTAAAATGACATTAATATTTATTTGTTATTTCTGGACATATTATATATAACTGTTATTTATCATATATTATATATTTATTCCCACTTTCGTATTCGACACTCGGTTTATAATATTGAAATCGGTTAAAAAAATGCGACTAGGTAATGGAAGAGAAATCTATCAACATTATTTTGCAAATAAGTATAAATATAAACAGTAATACTTATCACAATCACAAAACTGCGTAAAGTGCCACGCGCGCAATAGTTGTGTATTATATAATACTTATTCTAATATATGAAACATGGCTGTAATACAAGTGTCAATATTACAAAATATGACATGGGGTATTTATGTTATCGTTATCAAAGAGAAATTTTAAAGACGTACGCTAATTTCGAAAAAAAAACTACGCGACCTGTACGAATATTTTTTTATTGAAAATAAAATGTGCAGAATAAGTTAGAACGCGTGCGACATACGTCGTCTTATCCATGTACTTATAGCTACTGGAACAAATGAAGAGAAGAACACTGTATTCTTTTGCATTTCGTAATATAGCATTTGAAGGAGCGCAATAAAGTTGCTGATCTTCCACTCGTAAGCTTAAGAATTCATTCGACATTTTAACTTATTACGAAAACACACCATAAAAATGTGAATTACATCGATTCCGTTTAACAATAGATATATAATTACATATATAATATGTATTATAACAGTGTTGGGACATTACCGTGAAATAATTAATCTCGACTTTGTATCATATTGTTTTCATAATTCGGTGCGATTAAACGCACTGAAAATATGTCGACAGAGATTTAAATATATGTATATATGTTATTAGAAGAGATTCGTATGTTATTTCTCAGTGATCTCATCTTATAAGTTTGGATAATTTTCTATCATTTGTTCTTTTTTTTATAATGCTAAGCCACGTAAGAAGGGCGGCTCCATTCGATGTTAATTAAACGCCTGGACACTAATAAAATCCTACATATTGATAATATAGCACACCTTTCTTAGTTACAAATTTTCTGGAATTAAATTTTCTAATAAAAATGATAATACAATATAAAGCTGAAAAAAATGCTTCTATTAATAAAGCTATGAAAAAGCTTCATCTTTATGGCGATCTCAAATGTAGAAGCAAATCTTAATGAATCTTAATCATATTAAAATATAAAGAGAAAACGTTACATGTAAGTTATACAAGCTGCTCTGCCAATTCACAAGGAAATAAAAAAAACTTTGCTAAGCGGTGTGTATTGTATCTAGAGATATCGAATTAAAGTTTAGAAAAACATTGACATAATAGGTAAAGATGATAGGGCCTATATATAACAGATCAGCTCAGCTTCACACTAATTCCGTGCTGGATAATAATATAGTTATACGTAACAAAAATAAACGTAAGATTTTCAACTAAAAATTTAATTTTATGTTATACATCTGTCTTTTTTAATCAAAAGAATTATCCAATAACGCATCGCATTATACAGAAGCTCAGTATAATTCGGCAAGCTCTTGAGGCATGTCAAGGATTGCTCGCAAACAGTTTTACATATACGTAAAAAAGTGATGTAATAAAAAAAAACTAAATAAAAACCATCGCTCTCTAAAATATCACAGACATACGTAAAACGCGTAAGAAAGGAGTAAATAGGTACTCCCTATATATATTATATAAAGTCAATCCCTGTGTGATTTTCCGTCTCTTTTTTTCTCTTTTAATAATCCGACATTCTTTGGTATACTTACAAATAGAAATAGATAGTAAGAGTAACTTAATTATCCTAACCATAGAGACAATGATATTGCCACATTTAAAACGTACAAGAATCTTTAAAATTAAATCGTTTCGAGTGTTCACTTATTTCCGCATTATATATAATTTTAAAATCAGACATACATGTGTTTTAAACGAATACATAGATATCTTTGAAATACCTAAACATAATAAAAATTTCGTATAATTTTGGAAGGGGAGAAAATATCAGATATAAATGTCTAAAAACTTTCCTGCATTCTGAATGTAGGAAAGTTTTCAGAATTAAATATCGGTTACTTATACATGTGATCCGTTTTTATATATTGTTTATAATTTAGAAGATATACCTCGAATAAGTTTAGAGACGTTTTGTAAAATATAGAAACAACAAAAGCTTTTTGAAAGTTGTACAATTCATTTTCGAGTATCTTTTCACAGTGGCATCATTACAATGACTGAAACAATTATATTTTAAACAGTCTGCGCTTTAATTTTTTTTTTCAATCGTTGATTGTTTTTTATATGTATGAAATATACTAGGCTTCAGCATCAGATTTTTTTTCAATCTCGCAAATTTTACAGACAATTCAATAAATAATTTAATTATAAAAAATAAAACAGCTGGCGGATTATGTTCTGAAATTATAAGCAGATATAAACGGTTAACTTAAATAAATTACATAAAAAATGATGAAATTTTGCGGGCGAATTCCGAAAAATCCAAAATCATTCGAATTCTCATACGTCTAAAATTTCCTTACTTTAGCCTATTACCCTTTTGTAAGTATCACATTCATGTGGAAGAGTTTATACACAAGAGGGGTTGCTAACAATTTTTTCCTCGAGATAATATTTAATAGATATATATATGTATATATATGTATATACACATATATAGAGTGAGGGAGTATCTACAATAGACGATGCCTTCGTCTCCTTAAACTTAGAGTTGAGTTTTACGCAAAGAAAAAGTAAATTAAACTATATATATGTATATATATAATATATAATACGGTGAGAATGCGAGGAACTTTGCGAAAAAGGAATATAACTTAAAGTAACAGACTTAGTTCTTAGCTGTATTTAATATGAAACTTGTTCTGCTCTCAAATTTGAAATGCGATGAATGCATTTCTTGCATTTTCTTTTCTTTTTATCACAATTATCTATGCTTATCGATCGCAAGCATTTCGATTATAAATTCGAATTGCGAGCGACGTAAAAAGACGGATCTAAAAATTTACGTTACTTTAAAGTGTATCAATTTGCAAAACGTCTGCAGGAAATTTTCATATATGCCATGTACTTTCTTCGTGAGCGAACGATCATTAAATGGCACAATTCGTATATACAGCGTGTTCTAAAGGTCGCTCTGACGTAAATATTCTCTTCGAAGTTGCCTTCTGAGATGTCACGTGTGATAAAAACTCTCAAGTTTATTAGCTGTCTCTTTTTTAGAAATTTGCATATATAAAAAAAAATGGATTCTGTCAGTAATAATCTTCTTAACAATGATGATCTATGTACAGCTCAATCAAACTTATCATCTTTCCCATTAAAAAAGTAAATGTGTGTATCAATATAAAAATTACAATTCTTAGTTAACGTAATTAAACTAAAAAGTAAATTTCAAGTTTAGAATATGTTATACAAGGTATGCCTGAAAAAAAAATTTGGTTTTCTTATGTTTTATCCCTTTGGCAGGCGAATACAATAATGTGCTATTAACAGATGAAACCCCTTAGTTATAAAACTTGCTCCGCATTTAGAACACGTATATAATTCTTCCGTTTCCTCGCTTGTTTTTAAAGTTCCTGCCGAAGGAGTTTGTTCTATTTCTTGGGAATTTTTCGGGGGGGTTTTCTTGAGATCGGAGATTGAGAGGTTCCTGCCGAAGGAGTTTGTTCTTGGGAAGAACTTCCCGAATATCTTGGGGAGAATTTTTCTTGAATTTTTTTTTCATCCGGCCAGGGTGATCTGAGATGATCGAATGGAAGAAAAATCATATAATGCCGAAAATACGTATGTAAATATAAAAAACGAATATTATCAGAAAAGTTGTTAAAGACATTACGTACCTAGTTTTTGTAACAGTGTTCATCTTAGTAAATATTTTCAGCACTATATCTAGTTTTTCCATTTGACCATTCAACTAATCTCCCTTAGGGAGATCATCTTTCTCAGGAACTACCTTATTCATATAAAGAATCTTTCTGGTTAACGCAAGTTTAGCAAAGCGACTTTTGGAACACCCTGTATACACATACATTTCGACAATTGTAACTAAATATTCCAAGTGCGTTAAATAGGAGTTGAAATTGGCGTAATTTCGTTAAGCTTAATTCAATCTAAACTTACCGAAATTATACCAATTACAATATACCTGGCAATATCGTACGCTAAGCGTAATAAGTGGTGTCTGTTAATTTTGATTATTTCAATTTTATACCAATGTATAAAATATCTGTTTTCATTGGAGGGGAAGGGGGGATTTTTGATTGCTTAAATTATCTCGTAATTTTCTATCTCTGTTGTACAAAAGTCCGAGTTCCGAACTATTCGCATTTTCTTCAATGTTGTCGTCTGATTTTGTATACTTAAGAAATTGAGAAATCGGATATAAACATTTACACAGGTCGTATTGCGTCGAGCAACAAATATTTTAGTTGCAAATTGTTTGACAAATGTTTGACAAACAGATATTCTCTTTTTAAAAAGATTTTTAAAAAACCATGGAAAATAAAATTATCGATTAACAAGTGAATTTATGTTCACGAAACTTATTTTGTGTGAGCGGTCAACGTCTTTATCTTCAATATTTAACATTATCACTTCGAGCTTCTCTTCGAAATAATTAATTGATATTTCCGAAAATTAGTATCATGAAAAGATGAATCTGTTAAAGAAAATTTTTTCCTAAAATATTTCTTTGCTAGATCTGGAACTCCCTATATAAAAGTAGTCACCTCTCGCAAGCATTCTCATTTAGCGTTACACGTGATTATTTTATTTTAAATTCCGTTTTCTTAATACAAAGAATGCATTATCTTAATCTTCTGTTAACACAATAGAAGATTAAGACAATCATATGTAACGTTTAATACGCGATGAGAAGCGTCCATTTATACGCGTAATTAGAGACGACAAAATAAAAAAACAGATAATCGTCAAAGATGAATTTGACCTTTTCGTACTCGCGGCAGTGGATATGAAGGTAATATAATTATTGCGTGAATCATCGGTTTTCTTTGTCTTTTAAAGTTCGCTTTGAAATATATATGTAAACAGCGTGTGTAAAATTTTTTATATAATATTTATTTTATATAAAAATCCGCACTGCGCTGACATGCTAAATTACTTTAAGGATATTCTCCTCTTTTATTCGTTTAGCTAGATACTTCGTAACTCTAGATCTGATGCAATTATAACGAAACAATAGTTTTATATATCAAATGTAAGTTTATTTTTTACTATATATGTCACTGATTTATTCGTTTCTCTTTTTCATTTCAACTGCAAATATTATTATATACTGTTCTATTATTATATATAATCTTAGTAATTCAAATAGATCCCTATGACAAATCTAAATAGCTATCCTTTCTGTTTTTTCTTCTCTAAAAGCAATATAGTGATAAAGCAAAGAAATAATTTTCCTATTAAACCTAGAAATTGTTAAAGGTATGCATTCTTCAATAAAAATTAGCTAATTTTTATTATTTAAAAATTTAATGCTATTTCTATCTATTTTCCATATACAATATATAATATTTTAATTTATATTTAATATTTAAACATTTTTATATTTATATTGATCCGTACAAGTATGTGTAAATAAAATGTAATGATTTCTTCCTCTTCATCTTAAATAAGATTTTTTTAATGTCGAGAAAAAGATTGCTATTTTTGCGATTTTCTTCAGAATTTGGAATATATCATTAAATTTATATTTTGCGAAAGACAAAGAGAACCAATGAATTAAACGTCACGAGATTCCGCGTGAATTAAAGAATAAAGAAAAGAAAGGAAAAGGAACTAAAACGAAACGATATCAACTACTTTGTACGATTACGAATTGTTCGAAGAGCACCATGGCTTCGATCTACGTAGACAGTTCAGACGGGAGGTCGCGACACATCTCATCGCCATTGTGACGATGGGGATGCTGTCGTCGAACAATGACACCTATAAGTTTATTATCGCAATGAGACTATTCGAGGAGAACAAACAGCCATCATATATTACACTGACGATTATGCTACTAGCTAAATAGAATATTGTATACACTTAGCGAAAAAGCGAAGAGGAGACCAGACCAGACTTGGGCGGCGAACTTATCACGAGCCCATTGTCATCTGGGAGTAGATTCCGTCTGCCTGACTTTGTCAAAGTGGCGCCGGTAATGGGCCCGACCGCGACCCCGATGCCGATGGCCGTGGTTATGATTGTTGTGGCCGTGATTGTGCTGCATTTGATTGCGCGATTGGTACTGTGGGTGATGGTGGTTCTGCGACTGATGCGTCGATTGCTTGGAGTTCTACCGCGCCAAAAAACGAAAATGCTCGCTTAATAAAAATTGAAGATTTGAAAACCCAAGACATAGATGGCAAAAAAGACTGCAACTTCTGACTTTTATTTCAAGATTTCAACTATAGAGAAGAGAGTTTATTAAAGGTGTATATCCCAATAAAACGATATATTTCGCGTACAACGTATTGTATCGCGATCATCGAGGTGACTAATTACTTACCACTTGAACCGATTGCAAAGTGGTGGTATTTGAATACGCATTCAAACTTGTGCCAGGTGGGCTAACCTCCTCTGCAGCAGCAGCAGGATCGTCCTCCGTTCTTACCAACATTTTAACGCCTTCGGCCTCCAAATCAATTATACCGCCCCGCTGTTGCTGCCGCAGGTACAGAGCGGCCATGTGCTTCTGCAATTCCCTCAACTCGGCGGTGACAGAGAAATCGGTAGCAGCCTCGACGTCGATCGGCGGGGGCGCCGACCACAAGCTCTCAACGTCGCAGTTGACAGATTCTCGACAAACGGGGCATATAGCCTAAAGAAATAAACATAAATAAATAAATATAAATACTGACAGAGAATAAAAAAAACCAACATTACAACAATGAATAAAAAGATATCTATGCTAGCACTTCCTAGCAACATTTTATTTGTGACACTCACTTGGAACTTGTTTGTAGTATCCTGCTGCCACTGGGGTAACTTCTCCTGCTCTTCCCTGTAATATCTCTCGGCAGCGGCGACGTGTGCCGCCAAGCAGTGCGAATGAAAATAGTGATAGCATTCCGTCTTCGTAAATTCGTCCCCCTCTCGGAAGCCGTACAAGCAGACGGCACACTGATCGGTGGGAAGATTGCTTCTCGTCAGGTGTTCTCGTATTAACTGGATTATTACAATTGTCTATATATATTATTATTATTAACATAATTATACTAATTAAAATTGCTATTACTATCACCATGTATATTATCATTATATCTTATATTCTTTAAAAATGATTATTAAAATCTAACTGTGAATTACAATTTTTTATTTAAAAAATTAAATTAGAAATTTTGTGTATTCATCATATTTTATCTTAAATTAAGGTTAAAACATATTGTGCTTTATTTGATTTAAAAATAACAATGTATTTATTTATTTTACGAGAAAATTTATCGACATTTAGTAACGCAATTGTAAGTTGTGAAAAAAGAATCAAATTCAAACTGTTCATTATAATTTATTTTCATATACCTTTTATGTAATTGCAGACTTAATTAAAAAATTGTAATTAAAAAAATTAATGACTACATATCCCTACATATCGTTTCAGTTTTGATAATTTTTATTCGAGAAATAACATCCGGATATTAAAACATGCATAAGATTGCATATTATTTCAATATTCTAATTGTAAAAACAAATTTATATAGATATATAAATTTATGTTCTCACAAATGTTTATAATATACATATATAAAGATATATAAATATATATAATACATAAGAAAGAGTAGCTCACATAAGAATATGAGCTTATTGTAGTTTGACAATGTTATCCGTTTCAGAAATAATAAATTAATACATATGTATAAACACGACCATAAATTATGTGAATTCTAGACACTAACAGATAAATCCGTTATCATTTTTCTACAAAGTGGTTATAAAAAAGAGTAAAATCATTTTAAAAAATAAATTGAAGAATAAGTCCCCTCTTACCTCAATTAATTCGAACATGACTGGCTGACCTATGAAATCCTTGCATTTGGCCTCAGCATCAGATTGCATCAGCTTTACCGTATCCTCGTCCAATCCTCTTGGGTTTCTCAGATTGATAGTCGGCGAGACGTCGGGATAACCCGAGGGTAATCGTACAATCAATGTGACACAAACATATTGTGATTGCGAATCCTCGCCGGTTGATGGAAAAAGTATCGTCTCGATACATTCTGGCTCGCCTCTAGATAGACATAATTAAAAACAAGTCAGAAAAAGATTCGATAAAATTGTAAATTATCTAGTTAACCGTGTGAGTTTGAAACCAGCCGGATATTTAATGTAGCAAAATTATAATTAACATATCGTATGCTGACACCGCCATACAACAGGATTAATAGTGCGTTTGTGACAGGATGCCTAATTAAATTAATTTTTGCTTCCAATTCCACGCACAGAATGTGGTAATATAGACAGGCTTTCAATAAATATGAAAAAACAGAAATCAACATAAATTTCTGGCTTTGTAAAACAATTTAAGTACGCCTTACAAAGTTGGCTCAGCTAGTAAAGAAACAAAGCTCGATTTATAACTGAAAAAATATTATATACATAACAAAAATGTCAATTATCCAAGTTTTTATCTTGTATGCTTAGTATCGTTAAACTTTTATTTTATATGTCTAGTATTGTTAAACCTTTAACTATTAGCTAATAAACTATGTTATATATTTAATAAGAAATTTTCTATCAAATTTTTACCAAATTTTTATTCTTTGTAGGCAAAGGAAAAAATCTTTGACACTCGAGCTTAAATTAATATGTGTTGCATACAATGCGTTAATTTAAATATATCAAATTCTGTATTTCTATTCTAATTTGAATTATTTTAGATGTTTTAATTACATTAAACAAATTAAATGTTGTAAGCTATAAAATATTAATATTTTTATATTAAAATATATGTGAGAAAGTAACAAATACATAATAATAAAATACAAGAGTTGTTTAATTAAAATATATAAAAATTTATATGTACGTTTCTCTCTCTGTATAAAACAATGGTTATTTAGAAAAGTAAGATGATTAAAAAGATATCTATTATTAATGGATAGAAATTCCTTACAATCTTATAAAAAATATAAACAATATACTATAATAATCATTGCACTAGTTTTCAGTTCTTACATATATACTTACTAATATTTTAGCAAGATTATCAGGAATAAAAATATACTCTCCGATATACAAACTCGGAATTCACCTATGTAGAAAGGTATGATTCTCTCTGTCGGAAAGAGTAACTTTTTTTTCTGGCAAAATTGCATTCAAATGATACTTTCTTACTTCTTTTGACATAGAGAATCATATTATGCGTTCCATGTACGTAAAAATTCTGGGGTATCCTGTAATATATATTACTTATCATTTTCCTTGATGTTGAGCTCGTTATCCAATAGAATTGCTTTCAATGCCTCGATCTCATCAGTCACCCTGTAAAAATCATTGTAAATATTAAAACAAACGCACTTGAATACAGCCTTACTAACTTAGAATAACTAAACTAATTGATTAAACTCTATTCTTACAATTAGATATATAGAAGTTGTAGAAGAAATAAAACATCATGTCACTTTGGATTTGTAAAAACATACGTTCAATAACATGCATCTTTAGAGTCTTTAGACCAATAAAAAATTAACAGATGTTTCCATCTCTTTCTTTCTTACGTACAATATTTCAATTTGCGTTTCGCAGTATCGTTCAAATGGAATAAACGTTATCGAGACAATTCTGACAAAAGGATGGCAATAAATATAGAATAATTATGTTAATGGTGATGAGTCCGCGAAAACATATGTCGCAAATCGCGACAAAGCGAGACGGGTAAACGAAATCGTCAGGTGATACATATTGCACGTAGACTGAAGAAAAAGAAAGAAATCGATAGAACACTCGGAGGCCCCGAGAATAATATTTCAGGGGGGCCCGAAAGCGACTTTACTCGATCGAAGTAACGTCGCGAATTCCGAGGGGGGAGCCGATAGTCAGGCTCGCGTTAAATTATCGACGACCGTCAACGATAGTTACCGTTCGTCCACCATCGCGTCCGACATCGTGATTCCTCGTCGGTCGAACGTCGCCGAGAAGCCGTGTCTGCCTAGCCCCGTGGAGGGTGGATTTCTCACGCGAATAAACGCCGCTTTTTGCTTCTCTCGCACACACTACGCGACGACCGCGAAAGCGTCTAGTGCGCGTCGATATTGAAATCTTTCTGCTAGCAGTGCTAGCACAGCCGAGCGCGAGCGGGATCCGATTGGCACCATTGGCTCGCACGTCCGCCAATCGCCGCTCACCGACGGCGGGCAGCGGCGGGCGCGTTCATTGGTTCAGCGCCGCGCTTGTCCACGACGATTGACGAATCAGGAAATTGTCTAAACTCAAGCCGGCTTCTACAATACGTCGCAAACGATATGGCAAAACTGCTACCTAGTTGAAAAGGGTTATTATTGCTGATTGCCAGTTATTATTTTGGCTGTCGCCAAAAAAGTTAAAAGTTCGTCTGTCGTCGTCAACTCTCTTTTGACAACCGTGTTTGACAAGCGTAACGTGGAAAACGTATAATTTACCTGCGTTTTAAAACTCTACTCCGTTACAGAGTGTTTACAGAATAGTGAGGGAGAGAGTAAAGTCGGAGTAAGTTACGAGGCATCAAATTTTTATTCTCTATTAAACAATACTTCTAATTTCTTTAAATTTCTAAATTTCTTTCTCTTTTAGGTTAAATTATACAAATTGAAACTTCCAAAATGTTAAAATTCTATAATGTAAAAATTTCAAGAAGCTATAAAACTAAGAAAAGGAAAATTAAAAATAAAAACTCCCAGGATTTGGATTAATTAATGAGGCGCTCAATAAACCGCCAAATGAGATACTACACACATATAAAATGTACGTATAATCACGTGGAAGCATAAATTATACCGTCCTGTTCTAATATAACAAAGTTAAATTACACATATATATGCATTGAGTTCTCCCTTTTTTTTCTAGCGGCCGACCACTCGCTAGGAGAAAAAGGTTCTCCCTCTCTTGTACTTGCAGAGAGGAAAAATGTTCGGTGCGGATGTAAGTAATTCTATTCACTCGAACTGGAATTTTTGCTCTCAAACAAAACTTTACAAGAAATCGATATATATACATACTGCAATGATTATTGAAGAATTTTTATTATAAACAAAAAATTTAGACATATAACATAACTTAAACCATTTCATTTTAAAATTGATTTGGATAATATATATTATTTATCTATTTTATTTTCCTTTTTACTATTTTTATTATTTATCTATATTTTATACGCAAGATATGTTTCAAGTGCATTACAGTAATCAATCGTTATAATTCCAATTAGGTAATGATATAGGAAATCAAATTTATGTCTCAAGATAAATTAATAATATTGAATACTGTGACATGACAAATATTTATGTGCCAACATTTAACCCCTTTCCATGCATGTGGCCCATGCACCACTGACCGACGTACATGCGATTGTTTTCTCTGTTCACCAAGATACCTTTGCCATGTCGAAGACCATCCACAAAGTTACCTTCGTACCAACAATTATCGTTCCACTTCAAGATACCTTTCCCTTGAATTTTATTATGCTCGAATTGACCCTACATAATTTTTCTCATTTTTTCTTACTAATTTAGACGTAATATTTTACAGAGTAAAAAAATTATATCGATTTAATTTAAAAATTTTGCCGTTACATTAAAAAAAATTTAAAATATATTTTTTAAATAATATTTGTGTGTTATATATACTTGCTAATTATGCATATTTTTTCACTTACATTACATATATTAATTATGATCTATATATTTTGATTAATACCTTATATTGAACGCCATTATCCCATACATACGTTCCATCGCCTTCCATCATTTTCCTACTGACGCGACCGCAATAAGAATTATTATTGTAAAACTTTATGTCGGCAAATTCATCCGGCAATGAAAGCTTCCACGATGGAACGGATATTGATTTATCTTTTTCTTTCTCTTCATCTTCGATAAACGAATAATCATTTTTGTTATGATGACCTATTTCGTCATTTTCCTCTATAGTTTCAGCATCGTCCTGATCATATTTCTTTGTAAACCGTTCCCGACGCAAGAAATATCCATCCCATCTAATATTGATCAAATTAAATTGATAATATAATAACAATAATTTAATAATAAATTAATAATATAATAATAATAATTTTTAAAATATAGAGTTAGTTTACTTAGCTACAAAAGCTGGAAGTATATTGTTGTATAATGAGTAGATAAATTCTTCTTTAGCCGTATATTTGCGGCGTTTCTCAGCCAATATATCCTCAAATGGTAATTCCTCGTCTGTAGTTTTCTCAGTTTCTATCGAGACTACATCTTCCTCATCATGTACATCTTCTTTATGCTCATCATCTTCCGTTTCGTCAGAAAGAGCTAAAGGTTCTGTCTTTTTTCTACACTTGCGTAAAATTTCTTCCTGCAGCGCTTGCATATCTAATTCTCTGATTTTGTATTCCATGTTATTATTTATATGTCTACGCAATTAATGATAATATTTGATATTTATTGTATATATATGTGTGCGTGAGAGTGTGTATGTACTATTAACTATATAATTTATCTTTATCTAATAATAATAGCATAAATTGGATCTTATTGCTTTTTGTATTAAAAAATTGAAAAACAAAAGAGAAATACATGGAAAATATCTGTGTTATAATACTATATTCACGTGATAGTATAAAATGACGTAATAGAAAGTAGGTTGTGCTATTACGCTTTTATAGATATTTAATGAGTATCGATTAATAAACTCTTTCTACTTTTGTACTTCTATAGTCAAAAGCTTTCTACATTTAATTTACGAGAAGGAAATATACGTATACACCTAAAATACAAAATGCTGAAGAAAAGAAAAATAAACGTAAGACTATATCGATTTACACACATATGTTTTAGATATAAATTATATTTCTTTTGTAAAATATAACGTAATGTTAAAAAAAAACTGTCAATTATCTTACAATTTTATTATGCCACATATATTTTTTAACAAATATCTGATTTATAATATATTATTATTGTAAACTTTTGATGTATAGAAACAGGAATAAGATAAAATTACTTTTAAACTGTAAATACACGTATATAGCAGTTATCAGAAATTGGATAACTCGTGATTTATTTTAGATAGAGAGTTTTCCTAAATATTTTCCTAAATCTTTTTTATTACAGACTATTGCATCTTATAATGATGAAGACGAAAATATTGGACCTATCGTATTTCATGTTCCAGCAGTGTATAGCGATAAAGTCAAAATCCACGATTGGTTGGTACTGCGATCTACGTTTATTTAATAGAATAAATCGAAAACGCAATAAATATTCAATAATTAAAACATTTATTGATACTTCAAAGACGTTATATGTGCCAAGTATTTTGTGCTTTATTATTTACTTAACAATATTTTATTTAGTTGAAATATTTAAGATTTAATTCTTAACAATATTGAACATTATATAAACCATGTAAATATTCATATAAATAGTTACATTATCTAATGTTTATTGTAGAAAGATTTTGACTTTTTTTATACATTTCTTTTCTATATAATATTCTTAACTCTAATTCTGTAACAAAAAACTTTCACGTACGAGAATCTGTTTTCTCGTTCAAATCTTTTACTATATACATATATTCATTTTATAAATAATGATGTATGTGCTGTTTGCATAGATAAATCATGAAAGAATTGTATACACGCAAGCATATCACACACATTTATATAAGGGAATGTGGGGGAGTAGTTACCGTGGAGAAAACTTGTTAATCTTAGCAACGTAGCATCGTGCTTTATTTCACCTTATTGCACCTTATCAGAATATTCACGTTTTTGTATTATTACGTATCATTCTTTGACGTAGAGTGCAAGCAATCGTGTAATATTTTATTAATTAGTGTGATGTTAATTATTACTTAAAAGATATAAATTTGCATCAAGATAAATCTTTATTGTTGTCGAAAGAAATAGAAAAAGTGAGTAATATGCTTATATTTCTTTTTTACTCCCGTTATTCAATTAAAAATGAAGTGATAATTGTTTCTAAGGATAAAAGTAAAGTAAATTCTATTAGTACTAAATACTATTAGTAAGTTGAATTTAGGTCGATAATATAAAACTGGTACATTTAAATGAAATTCAAGATTTGTTTCTGAACGATTTCGTTTGATCTAATTAACAGGCAAATGAAAATCTTATCGGAGCCTAGAGACAATGCGGACATATTTCCACCGACCGGGAATCTACACAAGTCCTCGTATCGGAGACTCGGTCCGGAGGACGAAGTCACTGGAATTTCGGAGACACGTGCCATGCAGTCGCAAATTAAACTAAAAGACGAGTACAAGCCAGTTACTTATCCACGACGTAGTTTACTCACGATGCAGTCGCTCGCTTCGGCGGAGTACGTATTTCTCACACTTACATCCCAAAAATATCCCAGGCAAACTGTACCTATAAAAAAAAAATTATTCTGTAAAAATAAAATTTTCATCTTCGGAATCGAGAAAAGTTAATATAATAATTTAGAATTTTTCAATTTGTCTTTTTATCTTTTCGACATAAAGAAACCGCAAAATCTCCCTGTTCTTAATATCATTTTTTATTTTTATTTTATTATTTTATTTTATTAATTATAATTAAATTATTAGTTATATTATCAATATTAATTGTAAGATTATTGTTATTATACCAATATTAGAATATAACAATTTGTTAAAAAATTTTGTATACCTACACTTAATATGAAACATTGTATATTTTGAAAGAAGTATAAGATTATATTTTTAAATAATTAACACAAATTTTTCGATCAAGTTTTGATGTACCTCCAAGGTGATAATTCAATGTTTTTTAGAAAAGATTACGAGGAAAAGGTATTAAAATTAACGGACATCCTTCTGGATCCCATGGTCATTTGTCAGATGAATTATCGCACCACCACGAACAGCGATTATCGGTCACCTCATCCTCCGAAACCGAGACCACCACCATCACCACCACTACCGGAGCCGTGGTTGCTAAATCGACGCACCATTGGCTACAATCTTCAAGATTTGGAAAATCGTTGCGGGTACCACACGTTTTTAGACGATAATATGGATCTTCATCAAAGAATAGCAGAGCTAAAAATGCAAAGGGGGAAACTGTATGAGATTCTATTAAATAATAAACACCAGCAAAATCCTATTAACGATTGAAAAGTTACATATATATAATTTTTGCTTTGTAAAATAGATTATTTATGTGAGCACTAAAGTAAAAGGAGAAATTATTTATTACAAAATTATTTGAAGTGTTAGATAAATCTATCAATAAGTTGGAATATTTTAAATAAATTGGGGATAATAAGAACAATATGTAAAATTATCCTTTTATTCATAAAAATAAGATATGTAAGAACTATATAACAGAACATTTCTTTGGCGAGTAGGAGTTGATTTTATTTACACTTCATTGTGTTTCAGTTTCAATATATTTTAATACATAAAAGATGTTACAATTTTTGTCAGATTTTTTCATAATGTTCGTTTAATTCTTTCCAAGGCATTTTTATAAAGTTGATCTATTTTTACAGTAAATAAAAACGTTGTGTTGTAATTTCCTAAGGAAATATAATGGCAAAGCTACAAAATTAAATCCGAGGTTAATATTAGATTGCCAGCGTACTTTTGAAAAGCGCAGATTAATTCGCGCGGCATAAAGACCGATGATGGAGAAGGTAGAGGAGAACTTCCAAGAATAACGAGACATGATCGTAATAGCTGCAATGTAAAATATATTCTATCTATATCTAGCACGAGTGAACGATCACGATCTACGACGTAGAGAAATCCGGAATGATGGCGTTTTACTCGATATTTCTGCCAAATCGCAAATATCGACCGTACGGATGCCCGTACTCTTCGTCGTCGCCGTTGGACCGCTTGCCGAATCTCAGGTGACCGTAATCGTCCAGCTGCTGGCGCTTGCTGAGTCGCAAATTGTCCTCGTCTTCACCGACGAGATCTTCCACGAGGTCCTTCATGAGGCCTTCCACGGCGTATCTGCGGCATAGCCACGCCAGAATATCACTGTTAATTTCTCAATAATAGTGTGGAATTACAACGCGCGATATCTCATTTTATCATCCATTTTTTCTAGCTTTATTTTGTACATATATACTTGCTTATACATAGCACGGCAATTACCCGCGGATATGTGGATGCTTTCCTAAATTGCGATGGGCGCCAGTGATTAATCCAGGAGCTGCTTCACATCTTCCGCAGAACAACATGATCGCGATCATGCAGGACAGCGCAAGAGTTGGATTCATATCTGTAATCATAAATTCATCAATTTTTCGTCTTCTAGCAAATCTTTGTTAAACGTGCAGACACATAGATCGTTGCTGAATGTAGGATATCTATTTTTTCTTGTAACAGCAGTAATGATAGTTGCATAATGATGTGTTCTTCATTTATTATGAAATTCATCGAATTAAATTTATGAAACTGAAGGACAAGTACTTTCAAACGCTACAAGTCAAACTATTTGATTTCTATATCCTAAAATCTATTAGTTTTAATTAGTTCATTTCATTATAATTGTCGAACAAAATATTACTAATGCACAGCAGAAATTTGGAAATATGTAAATACATTCTTCATTAAAGAAACATATATTTTATAATATATTTCACAAAATCAACATACATCAGTGTTATTAAAGATAATAAAACACAAAAATTTTTTATTAAAGATAATGAAGTGTACTTAGATATACAAACGCAGTTACTTGCACAATGATTAAATATATTCGTGATGTGTTGTATACAGATATACAAATGATGATTACAGATAATAAATAAAACTAATATTTTTATACTTTGATATTGAATATCTTGACTAAAGTTTTTCTTGTGCTTGTCTATCAGAAAGTACTCGAGAAGTTTAAATCTCATTCGGGCATTTATAAAATAAATATGCAATTCATAAATATAAATAATATTTTTGATAAAGAAAAATGATTTCTAAATTAGCGGAAAAAGCTAAGATTAGTGGGCCATTTATTTTATGTTTTAGAACATTATATACTTTAAAACCTTATCACATTTAATATTATATACACAGTCTACCTTGTTGTTTGACTTGACACGACCGTATCTGTCGATAACAGAAAATTGATTAAAAATAAGTAAACACGAAGAAAGAAAGATTCGATAATGTTGTTAACTTTTTAAAAATATAGATAATACGTGTTAACGATCGAACGAACTATAACGAAGCTTGTACGAGAGATATAACAGCAAATGGCTCGATGAACTTATCCGCGAAAATAATCTACGAGAAGTTGCGGATATGTGATAAGACGTTTAGTGAGATATTTAGTGTTTCCGAAACATCCGCTTACCTGCGTGTTACCGGATGTCGGGGAAATCGGCCGATGGAGTGTACGATAAGCGGAGCGGTGGCTTTTATATACGACTTCGTTCATCCTTCCCCCTCCTGGGGGCTGGAAAAATCGCGCGGGGGTGAAAAACGCGCGGGGGATGGCGTTGAATTTTAATTCACGTAACGCCGCGCGAGTACTGATAAACAATTTTCTTCCGTCTCTCCGGCGAGCCACTTCCGCCATCGACCACTCAATATTCCGCGATGTTACGCGTCGATGATTGGCAGGGCACCGGGTAAACGCATTACCGATGTCACGTCTTGGCTTTTCTATTTCCTTTCTGCGGCGCTCGTAAGAAAAATCAGACGTTAAAATCCTCTTCAGCGAGAGGAAGTGTGGGCAGCACCCGCTGATAAATAACGACGCGAACAAGCGTACCCTTCTGTCGGCCGCGAGTTATTTTTACTTAGCTGCCGATTGTCTGATTAAAAAAAAAATAAATACTGACGAGAAGAGTGAGTGCAATTGTCCAAGATATTACGTAAGACAAAACGTTTCAATACAAAAGTTTTAATTATCGTTGCACGCAATAAACAATTTTAAAAATATAATTTAACAAATTAGAATTAAAATAATTAATTTTAAAAAAGAACTGTTTTGTTTCTATCTCTCTCATTACTTTCTAATTACAGATTTACTGATATATTTTTCTTAAAAAAATATAGCGTAGCTGAGAGCTTGAAATTAAAATTCTATAAAAGTAAAGTGCAAAATAAATTGAGGAACATGGGTGTCTTCATTATTTATTCGGTCTTTTAAAGCTTCACTTACAAAAAATCTTTATAATCTTTTTCCTTAACAGGATTTACCTTTAATTCTCTAGAACAAATAAAGAATGTATAAAAAGCTTTTAACAAAATAACTTTCTAAATAAATAATAAAACCTCTTTCTTATTTTTTACTTTCCAACTGACTTCAATACTATTTTATTGCATTCTCAGTTGTGATTAATTTTTATATTTTATTTTTATCCTCACAAATTGAAATATTTGCTATATAATTGCTTACCAAAACTGTAATAAAACATAAATATAAGTTTATTTTATCAAATTTGTGTCAAGATGGTATACTAATTTTTCGCGATGTGTTTTCAAGCGATGTGATTAGCGTGGTGAAAACGTTGCACGATCATGCGAGGTCACGGCCACTATCATCAACGGCTTCCGCGTTTGAGGTGCTTCCTGCGAATCTTATAAATTGATCCCCGCGCGGTTTACCCATCGCACCGAATAACTTTTACAGTTGTAGAACTACTGACTGTCTGTTCGGGCATCAAATAGCAACTCCTACACGAATAATTGTGTATAGCTCTTCCAATTCTCATTCTCGTTTACATCAGAATGACTACCATGGCGGAGAACAGGGAGACGATGGTTCAAAAAGGTCTGTCGGAGTGGTGGAGCGAGGAAACGGAGTACGTTTTCCAGAGGATTGAGAGATGGGCGGCCTTTGCACGTGGTTACAACCGTCTTCGGTCGCAGAGGTGAGGAAAGAGAGGGAAACAAGAGAGAAACATTCATTAATGCCCATTATTGAGAAAATCTTCTAAGGATTAGCAGTATATTTAAGGGAGGCAGGCGTTTATGATCAAATTGAAGGCATGCGAATTTATTTTACTAAAAAAAAATACATTCACACAAATACAGACACAATGCTCTGTTTAGGTGTCAACTACTATTATATTTGAGATGTAAAAAATTAACTTTTAATATAAAACTTGTTAAAAATATAGGAATTTTTGTGTTATTGAAGACAAGACCGAAAATTTCGAGCGCATCGCGTTTAGAAAGCCATTTCACTTCTAAACTTGTTTTGTCTCCAATAACAAAAAACTCTTATATTTTTAATAAGTTTTGTATTACAAATTAATTTGCAACATTTCAAATATAGTATTAGACAATATCTAAACGGAAAACTCTGTGTCCTTTAAATCTCTCCCTGAAATAAATATGCAAATTTTGTCTTTAATTTGACTACACCTCCTGTCCTTCTATACAAACAATACATATATAAACAATATGTACAAAAAAAGACGTTTTTAATTTAAAGAAAAAAAATCAGGTGGTTCAAGAATCGGCAAACGATCCAAGAATCCTGGGGCGTGTCTTCCGACGAAACCCCGCCGCGATTTCACAGTCTCAAACGATCGAAATGGAAATCGGGTTCGGAGGAGATCAAGATTAATTGCTGCGGCACCTTCAATTACCAGTCAAGCGGTAAGCTGGATAGCAATTGCCTAGAAACATACCGGTACGACCATAGCATCTACTTCAAGACTATCGGTGATATCAGAAACGACAAGAGGGACCAAAATGAGAATCAGGACAGTGCGTCCATCAGCAGCGAGGAGCAGGTTGAGTGGGACGCCAGCTCGCTCAACGATTCGATTTCTAACAAATTATTCTCCGAAGAGACTAACAATATCTCAGATACTGTTGCTGAACGGGAAGACAACAGAAGGACGCAAAATGCCTGGCCAATCGTGGATCTATCTAAACTTGACTTGAATCTAATAGATAACCGAGGAAGAGACGAGTGGCTTTCTCGTCCTACTGATGAAGATAATCGTGGAAAAGATGGGAGACAGACGGAGAACAACAACGTGATATTTTTGGATAATTTAAAAGATAAGGTGAATAAGGAGGATCAGGAGGACGGGTCAAAGGGTCAGGAGAGACCGAACAGATTTCACTCGTTCCGAAAAACTAAACGATCATCCAAGAACCTGCGGCAATCGTCAATCATCAGCGAAAACAATGTCATTTGGCCGGGAGTTCTTTTGAATTACACCAACAACTTCGACGTTGCCAGCAACCCTCCGAAGGATCAATAAAATTAGTTGAGCGGACAAATTTGTGCATAAATGCGTAAGCGTTTTGATCAATGAATCGCCTAATTTTATAAAATATAATGGCAACTTATGTTGATGTGCTTTATCGATTAAAATAGATATGTGTTTATTTTCTAATACCAAAGTAAAATATGTACGTGTTTTCTTTATGTTCTTTCTACTAATTTTATCTCTGCAAAAAATTTTTTTCTTCAATATTCTTCTATATCCGATATTTTTTGTGAAAGGAGGAACATAATACATATTAAGTATAATTATTATATATATATATAATATTAGGTTGTTGCAAATAAAATAACGATATTTCATTTTTCATTTAAAACGTTTATATTACAAACTTAATACATACTTTCTTGATCAAAATATGATACTAAATAGATGCAGTGTGTTATTGTTTCACGACAATGCTCGACCACACAATACATTATAAAACAGACTGTAAAAAAATTAGCAGATATGACGTATGAAGTTCTTCAGTATTTTCCTTATTCTCTTGATTTGTCATCCACAGATTATCATTTATTTAAAACGACTTTTTAAAAGGAAAAATGTTTGATTAACTTATAATAATATCCTCTTTTAATAAAATAAAAAATATAACAAAATATATTGATAAAATAGAAACGATGTGTGTTATATATTATCACAATTTTTATTTTTTGTAAAAAAAAAACAATGCAAAAGATGTTTTTCTAATTATTTTCCAATTATTATTCTTAGTTTTCTTGTATATACAAACAGAGATTACGAACAAAAGAAAGAAAACATATGGACAGATTTTATGTATAATTATATATAAAAAATTCCGTCCCGGATTATTACAAATACTTTTTTATATTATTTTGTATTTATTACAATATTTTTTTTATTAAAGCTTAAGCAAACCCCTTTCAAATGAGTCTTATGGCTTAATATTTCCCAGTGATTTAATTTTTTAAACATGCTAGCTAGAATATATATTTCATATTCGACTGGATATGAAAAAGATTAAATAAGTAATTTAAAAAAAAAAAGATATTACGAAACTTCTCATCATTACATTTTATTATTAGTCGAAAAGTAATTAATTTTATCTGTAACTTTTTCGTGAAATTATTGTAAATAATTAAAAAATCGTGCACACTGTTAACATCTTGCACCTTTAACAATATGGCAGCTCTTTGTTTGAAATTTTTGTCATAACGTTCTTAATCTTTTAATGCAAAATTCCAAACGAAATATTAAAAAACCTAAAGTAAAACCTTTCTAGGCTATTTATATAAATATTTTATCGAATATTCATGTCATCTGTGATGTATTCGCTGGTTATTCCAATAAAGGAGATTGTCACCATGATATTCAATATTTCAATCCGACGGAAACGCCTGACGAATGTCTCTCAGGAAGAGAGACTCTAAGAATGACATTTATTTTGACGTTCGCGGTGCACTTGCCGCCGTTACATGGAAAATTGTGTTCCGATAAAGGGGAGTTCCCACCATCGCCATCGTGTCCTCTCGGGGTAGCGCGCATGCACCGGTTGAGAGAGGGGCAGGAGCCACGCACGCAACACGTATGTGTATTCGCAAATCCTCTCGCAAATCGATCGCGCGAACTCCGCTCGTTGCCCGAGTTGAGACCTGGTAGTGCGTAATAACCCGTACCCCGTATCGAGGAGGGTTTTTTTCGCAAGCGAGTCAGAGAAGAGGAAGCAACACATCTCAAGATGAGCAAGCGACTGGAGACCGTTGCTACGATGACCTGCATGAAGACCCTATTGATGCTCTTCAATTTCATCTTCTGGGTAAGCCAGGATCACCGAAGTCCTAACATCGCCTGCGTATAATGATCACGGAAACTCCTTATCCACCGCATCCTGGACTCCTACCCATCTGTTGCGCAATTGATTAGATTACATTATAATATCGGACACTATAATATAGTTAGATCTATTCAGGAAAATATGCATAATAATGATGTATTGACGACGTCTTTAAGCGTCTCGATTCGAAATAGGGTCAAGTAACTGGGGAATGAGTGCGAGGCGGTAAATGCGATGGATGAACGTGACCTTGAACATGATATCCAGATAACACGGAACTCTAATAAAAAAAAACTCATTAATATCATTATAATGTTAAAAATTCAAACTATTTGGATCTAAGATGTATTTAAGAATATATGGAATTTTAGAAAATTGCAGGGCGTCACAAAAGTGTGTGTATATTGTATAATAGTGGAAATATATGGATTTTTACGTTATATTTTAATAAAAAATATATATAATATATATTTCTATTTAATTATATATAAATATAATCAAATAAAAATATTTTATTATGTAATTTCTTATTTGATTCGCGGTGAGAACTATGTGTGTGTGAGACGTTGCGACAATCTGTACATTTCCACCATTCGTATTTATCCTTGAACCTTCAAATCAGTTCAGAATTTTCAAGCGCGTTAATTACATGGCTTATCAAACCGCACGTTCATAAGTATGTGAGTACATACGGGACTGTTATCGCTTCTAATATTAGTGACCGTTACTTCTCTGTCAGTTTAAAAGTGCGACCGTTGTCACGAAACCGATGTTTACTAGATAACAGTTTTTCGATACGATCTTAACTCTTTAAACTAACGTCCTCCTAAGTTATTGCATTTTCTAACATTGCGTTCATACGTCATTTTGCACGATATTATGCTCCAATAAAGGAGATATACCACGAAGAAAATTTATCTTTAATTCATTAGAAACCTATACTCGCCAAAGATATATAAATTTTTATTAAGACCAATGGCACAATCGTAGTCGTTTGTTTATATATTTTATGTATAATATATTATAATTTTTTTATATTATATATATAACAATATATAATATATAGCGAGACAGTTCTGTTCAATACTATCCTCTTTAAACTAAACTAATGTTCTCCTAAATTATTGCACCTTCAAACATTATGTTTATGCAGTATTTTGCCTAGTATTATACTCCAATAAAGGAGATATACCACGAAGAAAACTTATCTTAATTTTATTAGAAATTACTTATACGCGTCAAAGACATAAATTATTATTAAGACCAGTGGCGCAATCGTAGTTGTTTGTTTATATATAGATTATACAAGCTGCTCTCACACACAATTTAAAAAAGAAACAAATTCGACCGAATTACTTCGCGATTAATAATCCCTTTCGACAAGTGACCTTAATGTCGTGTGCTTGTATGTTTTACAGGCGTCTGGGGTGTTGATGCTGTGCATCGGCATATGGATGCGCATCCAGCTGCGGGATTACATGAACATGAGCGCGCAGGGCAGCGGGGCCGCTCTGCTAGCTATCGCGAGCTTAGGAGCGGTATTGGCGGTCGCGGCGGTCCTCGCCTGTTGCTGCACCGCGCGCGGTCATCCTGCTCTACTGTATTTGGTAAACATTCGATTCTATTTTAGAACTTATTCGCAACGAGAATTGAAAAAATTCCAATGTCCGATTTGATGATACGGGTGAATGGCGCGCGGAGGATCAGAATATACAGGATACACAGAAAAAAAAGAAGTTTCAACAATCTATAATATAATCTTATAAGAATTTCAACTTTTTTTTCTTGAACTATATAAATGACCATTCAAGCAAGTTTTCTTCGTTCGGCGCAATGTATTCTCATAAGTCTCGATTTGCCACTTCCTTTTTTTCTGCGTATACTTATCAGAATAAATGCGTATGTCTCTTTGTATATATGCACCACACGCGCGCTCTATGTAAGATTATAAATAGAATATCCATCGTGAATCATAGATCGTGAATAAGTGGGCTTCAGGTCCCTCGGGGAACGGTCGGATGAAGTTACAAGCCGATATTCGATACGATATCGTTACGTAAGGGGAGAGTAGCTACTCAACTGAGAGAAATGGTGCTCGCTGCACGATCATTCATAACACGTATTATATATTAACAAAATATATCCTAAATATGTGTAAAATTACAATTCTTGCGATACTTGGAATCGTCCAAGACTTTTACGACGGAAGCGCTGGGTATTGCTGAATGGAAATTCGGTTTAGCAAATAGATAAGACGCGTCGCAAAAGTTTGTGCGAGCAGCCTTCTGGCTACAGTAATTTGTACAGTAATTTTGTAGATACCTTGAAATAGAGATTCCCCGTAGATTACAAGAAATAATTCTTGACGTTTTTTTTCCATAAAGTACGGCGCGTTCCTGGCCGTCGTGGCATTGCTGGAACTCGCCGCGGGCGCGTCGGTTTACGCTTATCGCACGAATCTGAACGAGGGATTCGATCAAGGTCTGAACGAAAGCATGGCAGCCTACGGACAGGACCAATCCAAGAGCAATAACATCGATAGCATGCAAAAGACGGTGAGTATCCCTACAATGTTCAAATTCACATTATCCCAATTGTTCTGCCAATTGAACGTGTCGATTATCCGAATTAATTGGAGATCAGATAATCGAATCGCAATATTCAATATACGGGAAGACGAAGTAAGAGACAGGAAAAACTTGCCTATTTTTTCACTCCCCGTCACACGCAGTTGCGTTACGTTGCGTATTTGAAAAGCTTAATTGATTGATTGCAGCTGCACTGCTGCGGCAATCGCGGGTATGCCGATTGGCTCAATCTGGATCCACCGAAGGACATTCCCTTGTCCTGCTGCAAGGTAGCCCAGGATAAATGCGATTCACAGGACCCAGATGAAATTTATACCGAGGTATACGGCGATACATTTTCTATTTCTTATCTGCCTAAATTCCTGCAAGATTCCTTAATATCAGAATACATAAGTAAAATACAAAATAGCAAACCATTAACACGTTGACTGTCACAGTGGTCATTCGTGATCGACGCCTCACTTTTTAATAGCGCCTTGATGGTCGACTGGTGACCGACAAAATTTTTTCAAATCAAATTTGTGAAAAATAATTACCATCTGATATAAAACTATTTTGAATAACGTGAATAGCTAGATAATAATGTAAAATAAAAGTGTGCGATTCAACACACTACCCGAGGATTTAATTTTATTTAATCATCATGCAATATTTTATCATTATGTACTTAATGAAAATTCTATTGTGGCTTACATGACAAGACGTATAAAACTCGCTGGGCAGACAACGTGTTAAGCAAGGTTTTCAAGACCTCATTGACTATCTTAATTACGACAATTGTGTGATAATTATAATCCGCGATAGAAGCTAAAAGAGGGATAATGAATGCAATAAAAGTTAAAATAGGAGGTAATAGGTAAAAAAGATAGAAAAAAAAACTGATATAGGAAATAGGAGTTAAATCTACCTCGTTTTCCGACTCTTCTCGATTTCTGTTCTTCCGGTTTCTATACAATTCCTTACACTCTTCCTTTCTTCAGGGATGCTACAATCGCGTGCTGGACTTCATAAATAGCAACATCGGTCTGGTGGCCGGTACGGCGATCGGCGTAGCCTTTTTCCCATTAGTCGGTATCTTCTTAGCGTGCTGTCTAGCCAGCAATATCAATAAGGCCGAGTACGAGCAGGTTGCTTAGGCAAGGCACTTGCGCAGGCAGCAACGACGGTCCTACCAGAAAACAAAACCTGCAACGCTAGCGACAACGGCGAACATGTATGATTTAATGGGAACATTTTCTCGGAAATGATCTCGATCGAGGAAAGCGCGCATCTTACCACTTCGGTTTTAATTGATGATTTCAGTACAAAAATGAGAGATAAAAATTCACACAGGATAAGGTCCACTTGTAATATGAAGTTACATCTATATTGGACCTTATACCAAATTACCTATTCACATTGTTCTTGCACTAAGCCCTTTAATTCTTATTTAAGTGCTCGGTTGATCAAAATTCGCACTCTCATGTTCTAACTATATGAATTAAAAACTCTTCTAGTCAAAATTAGTAAAAATAGATGTTATATCGAGTTATGTTCACTTGATACTGTTACAAGATACAATCTTTTCATACATTTGGAAGTTAAATGAAGACTCACTTCCAAAGTACTTCAAATAACTTCAAACCAAAGTACTTTACACATAAAAATTAAAAGCAACATATACAAATCTTAATATATTACTTAAGATCTTCTAAGAGAAGCGTCTTATGAGGTAGAGCAGACAGAAGAATAAGAAAGCAAAACATACTGGTTTAATACTAATCGTCTCTTTTGTTTAGACTTTTTACTTTGAGATATGGTAATGAAGAAAATATGTAACATGATTTATGAAGCTTTTTTTAAAGTTAAAGAGCGTATGATATTTAAATCATTGAATAAATGACGATGACATATTCCTTTACATAAGAGAGTTAAGTAATGTTGTAGAATACGAACGCATAATTAGCATTTTTATATGGATGGGCAGTAAAAATATAACTTGATTATCATTATCTTTAAAAATATCTAATCGCGTTCACTATTATACTCCGTACTGAATAAAACTTTGATCTAAATAAATCGAATTCTAAAATTCGGTGAAAGTCAGTGATATATTGATTGTTATTTTTATCAATAGAATCACAACGCGAATAGTTTGCGATAGAGTTCATTTCACGAATGCCTGCTTATGACAACGATGGTGCGAAAGGTAAAACAGACTTCTACATTTTTTAATATTGTCCTACGAATCCTTAGATGTACCAACGGACTTTTTCTTCTTGGATCTTAATCTCTTGCGAATCTTATATTTTGTAAATCTTTATAAATCCATTAAATCCTTCATTCTTAAATCTTCCATGCATTTTTTGATCCACTAAGATTCTCAAAACCTAAGATTCTCAAAACCTCTATATATTCTATATATTATATAAAACTACATGTACTATCTTATGCGATGTCCGCCTTTAAATACTTAATCATGATGCATTTAAAATCGCGGCTGTTCTTATTTTATATAAATTGGTTTCGATTTTATATTGAACAAGTAAAACTTAAAATCAGACAATCAGTATAATCAGTGCTAAATATAAAATGGAAATCAAATTCGATTTCGAGTTATTATTGAACAAAAATGGTGAAGTAAGCATACATTACCTTAGAATATAGTAAAATGTTGCTTTATGTTTTATTAAATAGAATCTCAGAATTAATTTAATTTAATTAGTGTCATTCATTAATTTAATTTTAGTTCCAACTTTTTCGCTGCGAAATTAAAAAATAAATGTATATAATGAAAAAAGCTAATGAATGAAAAGATAAATGTAACGTAATTTATGTGTATTTATGCTATCTTATCCAATAAATGGCAAGACATAAATACACACTTGTTTATTGAGAGCATAAATATTATATGCGCTTCGCGCAAGTGCGATAACATATATTGACCATATATTGACATTATAGATAAATTCCCTCTATAGCGAAATTATGACGGCAAATATTTATCCAATTTATTCGCACGAATAATTGGAAAAAAACACGTTCCAAATAATATAACTTTTAATTTTTAGAGGGAAGATTAAGGTGTAACGTCCTACTGCAAGAGAAAAGTATTTAATTATCTATATACCGTTATATATGATCTTTATCAAAGTTAGGATTAACATGACAGTCACTGTGTTACATTGTGGAGAGAGGTATATATTATATACCAATAAAAGTTTCTTATGTAAAATACAAAAAAAAATATCTTATCGACTATATATACATAATATGTATATACATATACCTATATGTATGTATAAACATATACATTCACTTATTTATTATATATAGAAATATAAATTATACTCATATATACAAAGTAAGACACTTAACTTGGTTATTTTTGTAAACTTTTATATTTTTATCAAAAAGAAGTTAGAACTCATTTTGAAATTACCACTTGAAAGAAAAACTCATTTTGTTATATCTTTAATATTTAGTTATATAAAACATTGTTACGTCCTATATATATAACTAGATATTAAAATTATATAATTACTGAAGTTTTTTATATAATTAATATTTAACATCAAATATCAAATAAGATTGAACAAAGATAAACAAGTTAATGGTCTAACTTTTGTACTATATAAACAATGTTATAACAGGTATATTAAAAGATAAAAATACTTTATTGTTTTATAGATTAATCTATATTTACAGTAAAAAAAAAAGAGGTCTAATGTATATGAGCCTTATTTACAAATATTTTCAAACTATTATCTATATGCGATGTCGAGAGTGTATCGAGAATGTGTTGCGCCTTGCGTAAATTCGTGCCCGAATCGATACTTAATTGTTTACAGTTTACAATGTTACGGCTTTTATGTACGTTTATTGTATATCGCAGAACATGCGCACCTTGCATAAGTTCTGAGCCTTAAATAAAAGTCAATGAAATATTGTTCTCCCACTAATTGCTTAATAAAAGCAAGTAAATCTTCATGTTTAAATAATCAATATCTTTTAAAATATTTTTTGTATCTTTATTTGAATATATAATTTTTTTATTTTTAAAGTTACCTTGTGAGAAATTAAACAAGTATCTAATATAATTTAAGATCTCAATTGTTGACATTTTTCATTTTATTTTATGCATTTTATTTTTTTAATTTTATCAAATTCAACAGAACAAAAAAAAACATCGTAATCGTTTGCTAAGTAAAACCAAGAAAATGTAGCAAATGTGGCAAAAAAAGAAAATAATAAAAAATTTGTCGAGATACTGACACAGACAAAATTTTAGAAAAAGACAGTTTCTTATCAGTAATTCCTTTCTAAAAAATTTTACAAAATGTAGAAAAATTGAAAAATATAATTAAATAAAATTAAAAAATATCAGAACTATACTTTTCTACCTCTTTTAGATCTTACAATTAATGTTTTAATTTCTTCTGTATTCGACTCAATGCCAATATCAGCTAAAGTTTTGGTGATTGTTGGTCTGTGTAAATCATGATCCTTGACAAACAATTTATAAAAACCTTGTTGTATTAATTGCCACACATGCTTACTTTCAGCGGGATAATCGGTGTGAAGTGCGTGAAATAATTTAAAACACAATTCCGTCGCGCCAATTATAGTTTGGCACGTATATAAAACTTGATCTACAATTATATGCACGTGACTAATACGCTCCCAAGTTGGGCCTATCGCCAAAACATATGGTTGCACAGAACAATATGAAATCTTATTTGATGTTTTTATTTTGGACAGTGACTTACGTCGACGCTCAATATAATCCTTAATGTCCGCTTCGCTGCAAACTCTAGCGATGAAGGAGTCCATTACATCTAATCGTGTTGGTTTCCACGTTTTCTCCACAAAAAAAGTATTGGGGAATATGAAAGGGAGAAGGAGTAGAGCTCCAGTCACTCTAACTTGGAAATCCGATTCCCCTGAAAAAACAAAATCATTTGTTTCATTATTTAAAAGTATATGTTTCATCTATTTCTTATAGTAATTTTCTGTTGATATTCTGCAATATTCTGTTGATACGTTTTACAGTATTTCTTTACTTTTAATGTTTTTTTTTATTTCTATTATTTATTTCGCTATTATCTAATTTCTATTTTTGTATATTACAGAGCATTAGTAAAACTTGAAAATATTATAAATGGCTACAATCAGTCATTATTAATAATATATTTATTAATTAATATATTATACATTTTAACACTATAATGTAAATTTCACATACTACACTCTTACATCTGCGATATGGCTAGGCTTAAGATTGTTGCATTAATTAAAAATAAAGTTTCAATGAAATATATTAATCATGTTATGTACCAAAAGAGGTAACACTAATAAAAGAATTAAAGTTACAAAGTAGAAAAGAAATAATAGCTCACAAATTATTCGTTTTCATTACACAAGAATATAAAATAAAGTATAGAAGCTATCAAATTATGACAATATAGAAAATATGAGAGTAATCACCCAATATATATTAAATTTATATCTCGATTGTATTAAAGAAGTTATTTTTTTTATAATAGAAGCATATTATTATTTAATAAGATTGTAGCGTTTATCTTTTAGGTTTTGATGGTTTCACAATAAAAATATAAATCTTTATAAGAGAAAAAAGAGACTTACGTTCAGCTAACTTGAGAAATAAAGTAGCTATGTCTATGTGCTTTTGTCGGCTTGCTCTTTTAAGAATAACTTTTGTTGCTTTAATAATTGCGAGCCTATGGTCATCTAGAAATGTAGCCAGCTTCCCTAATTTTGCAGTGGGATACAATTGATCGAAATCCTTACAGATCTACATATAAAAACATTTACTTATTATTAATCGATTAAAATATTATATTCATATAAAAAACAACACATTATTCAACTCTGTACACTATCTCTCATCCAAATAATGTAAAATAAAAAATGAACAAGAATTTTATAATTCAAAATTAAATTATAATGACAAAGTAATAAAAAGAACAATTTATAATCTCAAGTACATAGTTGGCTAATAAAATATTTTGTAAAAATTTTATGAAGACAAATTTGAAATAAAATACGACATAAAATACAATAAAAGTAATATTTAAAGATAAATAATATACACAGATTTTGATAGAATATTACTTCGAATAAAAGATAAGTATTTAATAATAAGTCAAAATAAAAAAAAAAGCATTACAAGAATAGATCATAAATAATAAAAAAACTTACAAAATCTTTTCCAATATCGTTAATTTTTAAGAATGGAAAATCATTTAAATAGTCCCAAACGGTTCCCGATTGATTGACAAGTAGTTTCCGTCTGTAGTTGAAAGTTGCTTTCCAGGAGACTCCTAATTCTGGAGTAAATGTTTTGTGTAATTGATTGCACAAAATATGTAAATGACGTTGTAATTCTGGATGACATTCTGAAAAAAAGTAAAAACTAATTACTTTATATAACAATAATGCAAGGTATGTTTATTAATGTATCTTTTTCTCTGAGTAACTTATGTCAACTTTATACTTTATATGTTAACATAATTCAGACAATTTTTTCTTAATAATTGCAATTTTTCTTTAATAATATACATTTATTATTTTATAGGTTTTACATGAAGAAATATTCAAAACTGTTATTATAAGAAATTGTCTCAACTCTTTTGACAATACATATATGTATACATGTATATTGCAAAAGATTGTAATACAAAGGCAAAGAAAAATAATATATGACAATAATGTATAACAAAGACATTGCAAAAAAAATATGACAAACACAAAATAATAATATGACAAATACAATTTCGTAATATTAATTTTATAATGAGAAAAACTGATAAGAGAAAAGTTACCTGTTGTTGAGATTTCGCCACAACGCTGCACTTTTTCTCCTTGTTGACCAACAGGTCTCCAAGTACTTCTAATGATAGTTACGTTCGAAGGACTTGAACCTCCGTCACCACCAACATAATCTCCACTTGGACGTCTCAGCAGAACAGTTGGATCTTCTTTGATCAATTTTCTTCTTTCTTGGAAGAGTTGAACTTGCAGTGCTCCCTCTGCTCTTCTCTTTTGAATTAGAACGCCGTTCCGTTTATATGGCTCATATTTAAAGGCGTAGAAACAGGATAACGGCGTCTTCGGAAAAAGACGCTTAAAATATTGCGCCCACCTTGCGAGAGTTGACGACAATACTTTACGTTTTGGAGGAATAGCCAATTTAAGAAGGTGCTTAGCAATAACTTTTGCAATCAAGTTGATGTCGCGCCCTTCCGGTACGAAATCGTTGCGGTGAGGCTTGTCAATGAGTTCTCGGCAAAGGAGTCCATTTTTTCGTAATAAGATGAACAACGGGTTTTTCGACTGAGGATCTTCTGTTTTAACTTGGGAAACTGCTCGCTGTGTTTGCAACTGCTGAGCAATATTTTTATTTGACTTTTTAAGCAGAATGGCTTCTGCTGCTTCAGCTTCGATCAAATCTTTGATTTCATCCTCTAGCTCTGAGGTTTTTTCTGTTTTTTCGAATTCTGTTTCAAATTGTGCAACACGTTCATGAAGAAAGTCTTCAACATCCACTCCTAAAGAAACTTTAAGATCTTCAGTTTCTATACTGTTCTCCTCGTTGTTTACATCTATCGACGAATGTTGCGAAAATTGAAACGGGAGGTCCCTCTTTGAAGGAGACGTACTGCTACTGCTGGCGTGGAAAGATGTGGATGGCAATGGCTCAGAAAAACTAGACAGTGAGATTTCCTCGGAGCTCTTCCCTACAGAAGACTGCTGACTGTTTCCTTCAAAAATTATTTGTGCGGAATGCACGTTACCAAACGCCTAGATAAGAAAAGACATTAGCTTTCCTCTGTTCCAACACTACTAAAAATATGCAACTTAACACTTTTGCCACCACTTATACAGAATTATGTACAGCGCTTTAGACTGCGCTGTATTAAATGTAAATGTAAATTAGTAATTATATAAACAAACTATAACTGTACTGGAAGCAAATGGAATTACTAAATAACTATAAGAATAGCAACAAATATTTCGCTTAAAATATATCTGATATAGATTAAGCTCATACATTTGTAGCCATACTGATTCTAGCAATTTTTGTTGAAATATATTAGTAATTCCTATCTAAAAATGTAATAAAAATAAATAATTCACTTAATTAATTTATATTTTGTTATTTATTAGAAATATAAAAAATTTCGAGAAATTGTAGTATATAATACTAAAATATCTACTGTGTTTGTGAAGTTAATAATATTATAACTCTCAGTTTATTTTTCAAGATTACTCTGTTTGCTTATACCATATTTCGATCTGTACTGTTTGAGTCATACTGTAAAACTGATTTCAAATAACGAGACATTTAGTTCGCTCATTAAATAAGATGACAAAAAAGCACATTCAGGCAAACAGCTTTATAAAGAAAGTTCGAGAAATCCCTCATGAGAAATGAAAACAAATATAGAAATACTTAGTAAAGAACTTCGCCCATTTTCACGAGGATCTTAGGCTATCCAGGCCCAGAGATGAAACATATTTCAAATTATAGAGCATCACGAGAGGATTGAAAATTTATAGGTGCTAATATCCAAAACACACCCGCCGGTCAATGTTAGGACTCCATCAATGTTGATACATAAGATGTATTCTTTTTGTTGTTTATACATGATGTTTTCACGCTTGAAATCAGAGTTAATGATTTTTTATTTTTTTAATTAAACATGACTCCCAATTCTTGTTTTTGTTTTCATCATCTCTTCTAAAGATTTCTTTTTGCGTCAAAGAAATTAGTATCTAGAATATGCTAAATACTTTTCTGATAATATACAGATACCTTCTGAGTACAGTAATGACATATTTGTCATCTTGGACAGCTCTGATGATGAGTCAGAATGTATAAAATGACATCATTAGGTCAGAACTGCTTCCGGCGGGAGTTTGAGGATCTAAAACTATTTCTTCTTTAATGCTAACATCATTATCTACAAAATTATATATAATTGATGACTGGGCCCGGATTAGCTCAAAATGGATAAAGTTCTTTCCATGAAATATTCGAGAATGTTTGACACAAATGTGAAAATAAATATATAAATACTTAGTAAATTTTACGTTTACAATGTATTTAATTTATGTGTTTACGTAATGATTTTTGCAACTATTGTAATAAATACATATAAAAATAAATAAGTCCTAATAGTAAAAATAGTGAGGTCAGAATGTTGCATCAAATAAAAATGTAAAATTGTATTATCCAAAAATATGTTTCAACTTTACATGAATAACTTAAAAAGTACTTCAAAGTAAAGATTACTGTAAACAATAAAAAAATTAAATAATCAATTAAAGATGTAAAAAGTATTTGATTATATTTGTTATCTATATTACATTTTACCTTCTCAACAGTACTGTCCGTTTTTTTTTCTTTTTCGCTATTCAGGTCACGTGAATCTCTCAATGAATAAAATAATGGCTCTTCCTTATATTTAGCTACTTCATTTTTCTCATTCTCCTCATCCGCCATAGAATACAACATAATCATGATTTTACGATAGATTTTTTTTCCTATGCACTGGGAACGCCTGGAGATGGTCCCATGGCTATTTCGTAAATCTGAAATGACCCGAGCAGCTTTCAACAGGTCTACGCAGTACCTCAGCGCATCGGTCAACTCTTGCTTTCTCTCCTCCATTTCGAAAGGGTCGAAGGGCAAGCAGTTATTCTCGGCTCTGAGATTGTCGAGATTGTCAGAACACATATCATTGTTCTGTACAGCAATAAATTCCATTGGTTCCATCTTCACTCGTGCGATCAAGAAGACTTAAAGCGTAGTCTTTCCCTCTAAGGTTTTATCCTTTTTTTTTTATTCCTCTTGTATCTGATATCTCTAATCTAGGGCTGGCAGTTGCTTGTAAATGTATAGTGCAACCAGATACTTGCTTTACCGTATAAAATATGTGGTCGTTTTTTACTATAGAACAAAAGTGTGCTTTTCTTCAGTCACTTGTTTTTCTCTTCCTAAACTTCGCATCGTATTTACCAATCTCGTCGATCTGTTTTCAAAAGAGTTTTCTGTAGCGAAATATAAGGTAACACGTATATTATATTAAAAAAACAAGGATACATAGTTACCGTAATGTGAAGAAATGCGATCGAGCGTTACGTATTACAAGTTGACATTTACGAGCACAATAGTCAATTGTTTTTCTTCTTTTTTCTATTGTTGATTTCCAATTTCCATATCATTCCATCCCTACCGGAACGATCAAGTATACGTCAGTTTGTCGGTCTTATTTTTTTTTTTATGAAGGTATCTATCGTGCCGTGAACCGAGTTGTTTCTCGGTCTTAATTTTAACATTGGGTTAGGTTTTAAATTCCAGCGAGTCGACACATGCGCCGATTTCGTTCCTGCGCTATAAAGACTGGCATACGTGAAGATATCTAAATACAAAAAGGCAAATATATGTAAATTGCAAAAATCGACCTGCATCTACAAACAAATTATTACTTACAACATAAAATGTGCCCGGTAAGACGCGGGGGAGAATTCACACTTTCGTTCGTGTTTCGCACTGCGCACAGCCACGTGGGGATGTGGCAAACGTGTGGTAGCGGAGAAAACCTCCGGTTTATAGAGATCCGAAGTGCAGAGGCATCGAAATCATCCCACGAGTATAATTCAAGTAATTGAAGGGAGGAACGGGATGAGAAACGGAGTATATACGAGACGAGAAACAGTCTGCACGTGGTGGCGTGGTGCAGCAAGTGTCGTTCGTGCTCCGTGAAAAAAGTGCAATAACTGGAAACAGCTGTGTGGCTGACACTTGTGTGGTCCTGTGGCCAACACTCACAGCTGCGATCCTTGTGATAGTTTCAGCGATGGCACGCGGGGGTGGTGTTACGACCGTCTGGTTATGATAGATAATCGCGGAAAATGGAGGATGACGTCGATATTTATGCGGATTTACCGAGTCTCGATTTGAATCTCGTGAAAAATGTGAGAGTCACCGACGAAAATTCTATTTCTGGTTAGCGTGACTTCGTCGTTGCGCGACCTTGCATGCGAAGATAAATAGCCTTTGATTTTAGAAGAATATAGAATATATAAAGGATACGAAGTAGTATAGGCTAGTTTGTGCTTGTATTGTTAAAGAATGCAATTGTGCTCCCAATTTTAGTTCGATAAGTGACATAACCTGTACGTATGACGATATAACCTATAAAGTGTTTCCCGCGCGCGCTATGAAATTGTATTTGCGTGTTCTGTCACACTTTGGAATTATATTTCTCGATTGTGCGAGATGTTCTTGATATTCCTGTTAAAATCTATCGTATTTGTTAAATGCATTGTTTAATTACGTGAGAAAAATTTGTATCATTTTGTTGGTTTGTTTGCTATCATTGTTTCGTGGAATATGCATTTTTAAATAGTTTTTTTTATTTGTTATTACAAACCACGTAAAATACGAAAGTTTAAGTACAATAAGATATACTTAAGAATTCCTTTAAACTCGTAGAATATTATTTTATATCAAATTTAAGATTATCTTTAATGTACATAAATGTTATGTACGTAACTGTACGCTCTACAAATTATTTCGTTCAAATGAGCAAAGATTAGATACTTCAATTTAATCTAGTCAGTTGTGTATGCAATAACAATTTATAAGAAAGAAGTTTTTACTTACTAACAAGTTACGTATATGCCACTGATGTAAAATCTATGAAATAATAAGTTGATGCTTTTAAATTGTTATCAAGGACCAAGATTGTAACTGCAAGGAATTGAAGAAAGAGCTTGATTCACTCGCGAGCAAATTGGAAAATATGCAGAAGATTAAGACAAATTTGGAGAAGAATCTGTCTTCCTTGCTCAAAACTGCAAAAGCTGAAATTTCACGGAAGGATAAGATGATAAATGACCTCAGGAAACAGTACGAATTTTATAAACCGTAATATCGACAAACGTTTCTGTTTCTAACGTTATCAAAATGTTTACAGGTTGGACGATGTAACCTTTAGAAGGAGCAACAGAAGTGAAGCTTCAGGTTCTTCTACTCATAGATTACCGCGTCAACATACTGCGAAGTATGAAAATGTTCCCTCGACGCATTCACAAGAAAGTGAAACTGAATCGCATGAAATTCAATTCCATCACGACGAGTATAAAAGTAAGAAGCCACAGACTGATGTTAACCGGATACCCACATTGTTTGGGGAAAGATTACAAAAAAGACTTATGGAGAGTGAAGAGGAGGAGAAAAAGCAAAAGGAAATGTTAAAGCTTGGCGTGGAAGTTAAATCAGCAGATATTCCTGAAAACAACGTTGTGGAAAACGATAAGGAGATTGGATCTCAATTCGGTACAAACGACAACAATAAATCTAATATCGAACGATGTTCTAATTCAGGTAGCGTAAACTTTACTTTTTATGCGATTATATACATATATCGTGTAAGCTTGTATAGAATTATAAAACAGTTTTTTAATCGTTATGTAACTTTTTATCTAACGTTAAAAAATTCTTTATACCTTCATATTAAAATACATATCGTACTTGTTAAATATCTATTTGTTACTATTTATCTCTGTCTGTATCTTGAAGAAAGTATGCAAATTTTAGAATTCATACTTAGACATTAAGTAAAACACGAGTAATATACTCGTTAGTTTGAAAATGTAGTAATTTATTACAAAATAATCTTGTTGCAGAACCCCCCGACAGAGAATCGTACAAAAAGAAAAGGACGAATGAAGAGGATGATACGCGGAGACATAAGCGTTTAAAAATGGAAAATAATGAAGATAAAACTACGACCGAAGAAACCGATTACAATTACCTTACACAGTATCCTGTAACAGACAATTCTGCGCAATACGAGAACAAAGATGGTGCCGTAAAATTCGAAAATCGCCCGAATGCAGGATATTCTTTTAAAAAGGAAGAAGTTCCATTTTGTACTGGACGTAGAGCCTCTTCCGAGTATCGAGACACGAAACAGGATCGAAGTTGTACAAATGGATGGAGAAGTGACTCGAAAAATAATTCAACAAAAGATCACGACAGTTCCAATGTCAAGAACGATCTTGTTGATAGTTTGAGAAATTCTCGGACGTCAAATTATGTTTCAGAAAGATTTAATAATGGTTATAAGAAGAATGAGTATAGTCACAGACACAGTCCGCCTAGAAGAAGAAGCTACTCTAGAAGCAGGAGCGATTATGAGAGTTCGAGTAGTCATCGTTTACGTGAAAGATCCAGTAGGACATATAGAGAAAAGAAGCATGATGATTATATATATGATAGCCGATACAAAAACGAGAGATTAAAGAAAAACCACGAGAGCGAGGAAAGTGACGGGAAAACGAGATATAGGCGTGGAGAACGTGACGTTCTACGGGATAGATCCAGATACTCGAGTGACAGAGAAAGCAGTAGCTCGTATAAGAATAAGAAGTACGAAAATCACAGAATAAAAAAGGAAACAGAAAATGTTTTAAATGATAAAAAATTACACGAAGGTAATAAAGCTGCAGCAGAAACTAATTCCCGAAAGTCTTCTAGTCGAACAAATAGTGCTGGGAAAAATGTTGAACACAAAGAGAAAAACGAATCAAAGATCAAATCTAAAAATTCGATAGAAAACACATCCGTATGTGTCGCAATGAAAGATTTGGAAGAAGGTGAAATTTTAGACAGTCCTGAGAATAAAAATAATTCTATAAAAATATCTAAAGATAATAAAATGGAAGAAAATGATGTAAAGAGCGTTTCAGTTGAAGATAAAAATGAAGATATTTCTGTAAATGTATTCGTAGATGATAAATCGATACGATTTAAAAATGATGTAAATAGTACAAATCAACTGGAAGTGGCGGATATTAGTACAAAAAAAATTGAAGTATTGCCATATCTGCAACAAAATTTGAAAGATTGCGGGGAAGCAATTCAATTAAGTTCTAGCAAAAATGATGAAATATATAATTGTAGAAAAAATGAAGACACATGCAAATCTCATATTAATAAAGATTTAATGGATTCTGTTGCTCAGAATATTGGAGCAATTGAACAAGTGCACGACAGTGATATTGACGATAATGATAAAAATGACGCTGATAAAACATCAAAGGATTTTATTACTGACGCTATTACTGAAACTGTTGTTACTGAAACTGCTGTTACTGAAACTGCTGTTACTGAAACTGCCGTTATCGAAACTGCTGTTACTGAAATTGCTGTTACAGAAACTGCTATTACAGAAACTGCTGAATCTGCTAAAATCAAAGAGACGACTGCTGATATTGAAAGTGTCACTAAAATCAAAGAGTCAGATGATTCTAGTAATCAATTCGAAAGTGCTACTAAAATAGACATTCCCAATATTGAAAGTGTCGTTGAAATCACAGAGGTGAATAATTTTAATATTGATAACAGTATCCATAAAATTGATGGCGATGAATTAAAAACCTCTACCGCTAAAGTTGTTACAAAAGTGGAGGCTGTGCTTAATTGTGATATTGAGGATAGAGATAAAAGTCAAGCACCAATCGAAAGCGAAACTTTTCACCAAATGTCAAGTAAGAGCAACGTCGAAACGTGCCTCAACGATCATAATTATGTTCAGAGTCCTTCTATCGATGTCTCGGATCTCGGTGCAACGAAAAAGTCGCCTTTGAAGTCGGAATGTGGTGAAGCTGTTCCGGAAACAACAACAACAACGTCAAAGGAAACGAAAGCGGAAAAAACAATCAATGTTCAATCGGTTAATAGTGTTAAGAGGACAGTGTCGTCTACAGTGAAGAATAAAAAAGACCAGCAGAGCAAAGGGATATTAATTTCGCATCGTCGAAAAGCCGTGATACTGAGCGACAGTAACGCGTCTATGACCGTCCTGATGAACGCGAACGTAGCGAAAACGTCTTCTATCATTAACAATTGTAGCGACAACGATTCTACTTTGAAGCCGCGTGCCTGCAAGATATCGCGAGTGACTGCAAAAACATGTAAATAATCATTGTACAGTTCTTACGCTTATAAGGGATGTATTAATAAACCTGGATTCATAAGAGCGAGAAGTTGAGAACAGAAACAGTTGGAAAATGTCGTCGTGCAAAATGGTATGATATGTTTCAGTTAAGTTTCTTGTCTTTTAAGCTTTAATCTTTCGTTCACTTTTCTTCAGACGAGACGATGCGTAAGTCAATTTAATTTAGTTAGAGATAAAACAATGACTCGAGTGGATAAAAGTAAAGCAAATATTTTTGGAGCCGAAGACAGGAGTAAAATGTAATGTTATATTCCCTACGGGAAATCATAATTTGTTTTTATCATAAAGTATCTTTTTCTATTTGTTTGCGCTTATCCGAAAATTCGATACATCACACTCTGCTGGGTCGTCGCGTAATAAAATGACTTCGACCAAGCTCCGCGATTAACTCAGATTAATTTTATCCATGTTTATAGAATGAATTCTAGCTTGTCTTTGCACATGCCGCAATAAACTACTTTAATTTATTATCTATTCATATTTGCGCTTCTCCTCTGTATCTATTTTCGGATCAGCCACTTCTCACTATATTGCTTCTCGCTTTTGATTCAGTAACGGTACCTGTCTTACTCTTTACATTTTCTACATTCTTGACACAAACATGGTATTCTCATAAACTTTTTACTGATATTTCTTAATATTTTCTTCAGTTGCTAATTAGGTATTATTTATTCTACGACTCTATACATCTCTGTATATGTATGTACATATTTTGTATATTGGCGCTTATATGATCATCTTTGGATATTATTAATGCAAAATCATATTTATACATACAATTTGTCATTATTAAATCAATATTATTTTATTGTTACATTAATTACATTAAAGATATAAATTTAATAAAAGTTCAAGCAGGATCACTGCTGCTATTTTACTATTTACTATATTCACTTTCATGTACAACATTTCATCTCTTCTACACTTCTCTTCTCCTACAATAAAGTTATTAAGCTATTATTATTAATGATACGAGAGTTACCCGATAATTAATCTGTGATTAACACATTGACCGCCGGATAACTCGTAGTTGCGGTGATCTACGGATGGATCTACGGGGACCAGCTACTCACCGAATCGTTTTTTTGAAGGGGAAGATACAATTTTATTCAGTTTGAGATGAGGAATAAATATAGTTAAGTAACATTATTAAACGATATAAAATGTTGATATTAAATTGGTGTCGGTAGCAAAGTTACCTAATTTACAGTGATGATAGTCAACGCGTCGGGTTAATCGGAGCTCGATCGAAATCGGCCTGGGGGTCGATCATGTATCTTGGAAAAAAAAGGTGAAAATGAAAATTACAAAAGTAAACAGATTTACAAGATTCTTGATCGACCCCCCGAGCGAGGGGGAGCATATCCAACATCGATTGGCGCGGGAGAGAAGAGAAGCGAAGCGGCCGCGGCGTCGCCGTTATCGATCAGAAAATAGCCGGCGCGACGACGCCGACGACGCGCGCGTCCGCCGCTGACGTCACCTCGACGCTCGGGGGGACGAGAGGGGAGAGGGACGTCGTCCGTGCGCCGCGCTCCGGCCTCAGAGGACATCGGGATGATCCGCGCCATGGACGTCGTCGCCGTCGCTGTCGCCGTCGTCGCCGCGGCCGCTTAAACTCGCCGACGCTCGACGCCGAGCATGTGCCCCTAGACGCGCCCTCGCCGCTCGCCGCCGCCGTCGCCGCCGCCGCGGCCTCCGCCGAGAGCGTGATCCGCGCTCAGTCGCGGCCGTCCGCGCCGCGCTCGCTTCCGGCGAACTCCGATCGATCGGCGGCGTTTTTCACAGTTCCCCACGCGAATACACGCGATACCGATATACCTATTAGGCTGTCAAGATGGGCTCGATAGTGCTCAAGTCGCTCTCGGTGCTCCTCGGCATATTCTTCGTCTTCGTCGGCACGATGAAGCTGACGTCGCACATCAGCAAGGATCTGCACAAGGACCTGGTAAGTTCGCTTCCTCGCGACCGACGAATCGATCGCTTCTTTTTGCCTGTGCGATTAAATTACATTTAAACGAGACTATACACGCAGTAACGATAAACGGCGATTTTAGCGACTCGATAAATGATAGAATTTATAGTCAAAATTGACTGTTTATATAGTCATGGTTGAAATTACCATTAGGTTTAGCAATGGCGAACTGACAGGTCCCAAAGAGACGCAAAGCTGATGAAGTTACCGTCCGCTGCGGTTCAATATCCGTCGGAATTAGCAAAACTGATTCAATTTAATGTCGTTACGTTTAACAGGATTAATATCGTTATGTCGTTACGTTATAACAGCGTTGAGGTCGACGGACGAGAAACGATTTAGTCGCTGAAATTAGTACTGCTTTTATCGCGTTAAGTAGTCCCAATTGTAGTCTTATAATTGCTGAATTAATTCAAAATTAATAATTGGCAGCGAGCGTCGCGCGCAGACTTTCGTCCGGGGATCAACCAGTTATTAATCCGATCGATCGAGATTTCTCTTCACCCAATTAGATCCAATGGTCGTTCGGTGATTTACCCACAAACGAGTGCTGCAAAACATAACACGATTAGCAAATTATTAACATTGCTGTTAAATAATTTATCTGATTAATATCCATTTCTATCAACGCAGATTAACTTTAATCTCGGTTTAATATACCTTTAATCTTTTTCTAATTTTAAGAGTTACATAAAGATAGAAAGTAAGTTAAACCGAGATTAAAGTTAATCTACATTGGTAGAAATGGACGTAATATATAATTAATAATTGGAAACTGGACCAATATGAATCTTAAAATTATCAATTAGAGAAGATGCGATTTCCGATCGGGCTGGGGATCTTGGTAATAATATTTTACATTTCTGAATTTTGTATACTTTTTTTTCAACTCAGCAAACTGCGCGCCGATTATTTCTGTAAGGAATTTATTGCGAAAAATATCGCCAAGTCAAAGTTCGAGAATCTGGACCTTCCTCTACAATCCCTACAACCCGAATGATTAATAATTAATTAAATAATAAAAAGAAATTATTTGACCGCTTCTAGCAGACTGACAGGCTGGACCCCATTCATTGTCACGTCCGTCATCTGCTTGTCTTATGTAATTTTGCGGACGTCGGTGTCGACGTCGGTGCCAAAGTGGCTAACGCCGCGAGTGCAGGCCCCCCTCCTTCCCCTCCCAACCCCGCGTATCACGTCCGGTCTGTCACGACCCGGCTTTGTTATGTAATGTAACATTTACGTGGCTCGGAGCTTACCGCCGCTACCCTTGGTTCCGCCGATATAACGCGCGCGCGCTTACGGCGTTTCCCCCTTGTCGGTCGAAGCTCCCGACGCCCCTCGTTCCCACGGTGCTCGTTTCCGGATTGTTAACGCTCCAGAGATGAAAAAAAAAGAAACTCGACGGCAAATACGAATGACACGGTTCGCCACGTTTATCGGGTTAACGTTTGGGCGCATCAGCCTCTTCCTCGGAAAAGCGCGATGAAAGGGCGCGATTGATCCAACGAACTTTATTAACCGAATTTTTTCTTTACAAAACGAACGACGTAATTTTACAAAGGGATGAACCACGTTAAAGTCGATCTTAAAGGTGCTGATGTACTTATAAAGTGATTTTTGGATATGTCTAGGATTGTCTATAAGAAAAAGCGGTCGAACTTGGTCTCGCGTGAATTAGAATGAGTAAAATGTATCGGCAATCGCGCATGTGTCAGACGATATATGAATACTGTAATTAATTTTCTAATTAATTTATTATTAAATTATATTATATTTATCCTTTTTATTCTTCCCGATCTTATATCCAGACGTCTACGAAAGTTTACATAAAAGATAAGAGAACACTAAAGCTCTACATTTTATAAGTATAAACTACGCACCGTAAAATATTAATAAAAATGGAAAAAAAGTTCGTACAAATTATGAAAACCAGCTCGCATCGCGAGTCTATCACAATGAGGTCAAGGGCGTCGAGGGAGAAAAAAAAATACAATTTTTTGAAACCTGGTCGATTGTAAGGTGCGACACATACCGTGTCACCCAGCTCGTTATAGACGGTATAAAAATACACGTACGCTCGATAACGTATAGTCGTATACCGAGTCGTATTAGAATATGTGCGCTGCAGGTGTTAAAGATTGAACGCTGATACGGCCACGTGGAAACGCACAATGGTCATTAGCATACTTTTTATCAAATCTGAAATATATTTATCGATAAAAAATTATTATTTGTAACAAATATAAAGTGTTCTATCATTATTAGCCTTTTGCCTTTTTATCAAAAGCCTCACGTACTGTTACGTACTTAGTGTTATACGGCTTAATATGACATTTTAATTCCGTAAAGCACGGACCGTCGGTGTGTCATTCCGCTATTTCAGTATCTCCGACATTGCCCAACGAAAGTGATATTAAGGTAAACATCGGTGCAGATTGCTTGGTCAACCGCCAATAAGCTCGCTAACTCGCTGGCGAATGATATTTATATACTTCGCGTATTAGAACAAGTCAGGCTTTCTTCAAGTCCTCGAATTGTCTGGGGCTGCCAAAACGGGCTCCCGATTATTTCGCCGCTATGTAAATACTGTGCAGTAAAAACAGAGTTCAGTAACAGAGTCACTTTAGAGATGAATAATGAGACGTATTTCTCATCAAATTTTGAAATAATTCTTTTCTCTGTCGACATTTAATTGTATGCTACACATTGCTACACATTCGAGTAATTTTTAAAACGTCAAACATCTTTTAGCGTCAAACATCTTAATTCGCGAATCTGTGCTTCAAATTGGAACCCGGGAAAAAATTTTTCCTATATAAATATATATAAAATATGTCCATATACGTATGTTTTCTTTTTCTCGAATTATACTAAAGCTTCACCTAAAATCAAGCGAAGAATATACGATTTGTTATTTATTCACTTCCCTTGTTTGCATTCGTCAAAGCTTACTTTTTAACCAACTGCAATTCAAAAGATTACTTTTAGTATTTTTCTTAAAGGAACAATTATTTAAATTTTTGACAAGAGATATCGCGACACCTGTTAAATTCATCTATCAGCGAATATTATATATTCTTTACGCATTTAATTCTAGACATATAATTAAGTAAATAAATAAATAAATATAATGAAGTATAGTCTCATTTTTTTTATTTTCTATTATTTTCAATGAAGAAGGCTATTAGGATTTTAATGTTTTTTTTTTGTTTCAGAGAAAGGAATATGTCAAGTATGCAAAAGTATTCCCGCTCTCAGGAACGCTTGACTTCAAGGTACCCAGCAAGTGGTATCGAAGAGTCGTCGGCTCGCTCGAGATCATCTGCGGGCTCGCCATGGCGATTATTCCAAGTCGTAGGTGCAAAAGACCAACCACCTTCTTTGATCGTAATAGCCTCCTTTCGCAACAACCTGTTCTGCTGAATTATCAGTTTTGCAAATTCTCAATTTTGTAATACCGTATCGCCAATCCCATCAATTCTTGACGTCAGAGATTGTTTTATCATAGACATTTACTATCACAAACGTTTTACGGTCTTTGATTGCACACCCAAGTCCTTAAATAGATATTAAATGCTAATTTTTATAGAGACTCGTATTCGATGAATTTCTATTTCCGCAGATTCCGCACACTGACCCTTCTCGCACTTTATTATCCCGTACAAATTCTTAGCTTTATTCGCCACACCATAGAAATTGCCGTATTCGATAAACGGAGCTGGTCCATTGTAGTAATCATCTGTAAATTGCTTTCAGACAAAGTTAAAAACTTATCGAACACAGTACTGCTTCTCTTGATGCTGATGGCCGTGTATTCTCACTACATGGTAAACGACAAATTCGAGAGGATCGCCCCGGCACTGGTGAGTAGTGATTAATCAACGTTATCGTCATGCGTTTCGCTGTAACTGTAAATTGGGAAATTGGTTTCAGGTATTCTTCTTCATGCTCACGGGGCGACTGGTGATCGACTGGCAGCTCAGGCGAGAAGACGCGCAATCGGTGACGGCGAACGGTGTCGACGATAAAGCTAAGAAGCAAGACTGAGCGGGATTACGGTTGGAAAACGCGTTGTCTGTTTTCACTTCAAACCACTTGATTCCGCGATTTCATTTCTGGAACACTGATTCTGAGGAATATTAGTTTATTTATTTCAAACGTAGACTCTCTCGTTCTCATTCTTTCAAAAATGAAATTTTTATCTCAAAGCACCGTTATTCAATATATCTTTCCGGATTCTTTTTATATATAAAAGATTCGATATGCAATACAAAAACTTTGTAATATGTAGGAAGAAAGAAAACGATGATTTGGGATTCTCTGGATTAAATTTGTAATAGTTCGTCCCGCAATATCAGTCCGTTGCATTAATGTCGATTGTCGCTGGTCATGATCAAAGAAATTATCTCTCTCTATTTATATGACAGTTAAGACAATGATGCAAAAAGAGACTAAATATCGCTAATAATAAACAAACTATATCAGTGAAATTAATTTTAAAAATAAATAAGTTTGGTCGATTTATTCTAGTTGATTGGCCGTTTTCTGAACGCACTTTTATCGATAAATGCGCGCATTTATTTCTGAGATGTTATAGTATATGTAACGTGAACTATAGCATCTCAAAAGTAAATATGTGTATTTATCAATAAATGTGCGTTCAGAATACGGGCCTTTGTCTCTTGTAGACCTTTATAAAACCGTAACATAATGGCTATCACACGCGACAGCTATATAATTAATAATATAAGACATACAGTTGTAATATAAGCAGCTATATAATATAAATATATATAGGAAACTATAATATAATTAGTTAAATTAGAGATACTCTTATTAAACAGCTACAATATAAATAAATGTATAATATATGAAGAACTATGATATATAATCATAAGAGGCTATAATATAAACGAGCTGTAATGTAAACAGAGAAAGAAATTTAATCTGCTACGCGTAATACTAATCGACATTGATGCGACCAATCCTCAATGACACTAGCTTAAGCACGAGGTACTAACTGCCACTTGAATGAATGTGCTCTTATATGTACCGTGCGAGTGTGTGTGTATGGAACATATAGAAAATGTTTCTTAGTAATTGATACATATGTGCGCACTAGCTTTAAATTTATTTCTTAAAATCTCCACGTGCGAATAACGAGTGTGATCGGACAATTTGATAAATAAACCAAAATTGTGAAACTCAGAGACTTTTCTCTAATTATTATTTGATACCCAATTTGAGTTGTTTTCATGTCTAATAATATTCTGATTTTGAGCCACGGCAACAATTTATGGAATGCTTTACGTGTTTTAAAAATATTTGAATCGATATTTTGTTATGTATAACAGTCATAATATAATTTTTATAAATTGAAACATTTATGTCTTTTGAAAAGATTTCAGTTATTTTTATTAAAAACAATCATATTGGTCTCCTTTCATTTATATGTAAAGACTGACATAAAAACATGTACATCGTTTAAATGTATCAGAAATATATTTATTTAAACTTTTTTTTATATAAATTGTTTCAATATAAACGGTTTATATCTATTGGTTAATAAAAATCCAATGAAAATGTTTAAGGTTTTTTTGTCAGAAAAAGATTAATACGCACACATTTTGATGTATTATATCTCATTTAGTATTGTTTATATTGTTTATATAAAAAATATGTACGAGACGTTAGATGTTCATATCATATGAAATAAAATACAACTAGTTTTGTTGCAAGTTTGTTTATCAATACCATTATTATTAAATCCTAAAGCTTGTAAAAGCAATTATATGCTATTTAAAAAAAATAAAAAATAAGCCATTTATCTTAAAACAATCTAATTCAAGATTTTTCAATTCCAAAATAACTAATTCGTACCATTTACATGTTCATTTTTCATTATTTATTTAGTAAAATAACAATGATTTCTCGCAAAAATGTCTCATTAATAATATTCTAAAAAATTATTAGGAAAACAAAATAGCGATGCTAAAGCTTTTATTAAAATGAATATTAATACTCTTATAGTTTCAATAAATACAATGAAACTCCATAACTATACATCTTTCATCTTGGACAGCAATAGTTACAATCTGGAAAACACTGCAACAATTTCTATTTTTAAGTGCACCATATGCAGAGGTTGATTTGACTAGCTAATTGTAACCATGCCTCTTATTCTTCTATTATTCGTACCCAAAAGTTGTGAAATATTAATAAAATATCTTTTACTGGGCAATATGCGCGATACAGGCTTGATGCCTGTTGATTTTGATATTCAACATAATTAATTATAAGTAAGACATTACTGAACGTACTTTCTGTCCATTTCATCTAAGCGGATTCCTGACCAGTAGTTAAAAGATGCAGAGCTTTCCGAAGATTCATTACAGAAGTAGCTACATCATCATAATCCAATGCACTGCTTGCCCATTTGATCATTTTTTGAACCTTGCTAATTTGTTCAACCGTCAACTTGGCACCACCTAGAAAATTGTATTATGTTCGAGATAAAATGATTATTTCACATTGTGTTCCCAGACTTATTTATTTTATCTCATTTGTGAATATCAATTTACATCACAGGACTTACCTTCTGTTTTATACTTATCATCATCTTTTGAGTCAAACAACTGCATTCTTATAGTTGGCGGATCTGCAGGGACAGACGGAATGTCTGGCGAAGTATTATCCTTAGGACTTTCAGGACTTCCAGGATTTACACTTGATTCGGGCTCATCTGATGGTCATAAAATGTTCATTAGAATTTGACAAATTTGTGAGGACAAACACCCAATATTTACCATCGTTGTCATTCGACGCATTCATAGAAGTACTGTCATCATCTGCTTCTTTCATTGGCCCCGGCACCGGAGTTTCTCCATTTGTGAAGCAATTGTTGAGATAAGCTGCTTTCCATTGAGCGTACTTCCGATTTTGTCCCGCTTCCACGCTCAATTCTCCAAACAGCGTCAACACGTCGTACAATATCTGAGCGGTGTAAAAGCTCTGCAGTACGTTCTTGGAGAAATTTCCAGCCCTATCGTTCTTATCGGCATATAAAAATAGCTTCAGGGCCCAATTTTCTAAATGCGCTTGAGCAGCCACGTCGTTAGTAATAGCTTCGTTGTCGTGCAGTTCTTTCTTCCTTGCTTCCAACCAGTCCATCAATTTCAACAGAAAATTAGTCTCCGCCGATGTCTTGGTGGACAACTTCAATCCAGTTTGAAGAGCATACAGGCGACCTGTTTTTTGTACGTAAATTTTAATTAACTCTTTGTCTCTCTTAAGGGCCGGTTGTTCCAACCTGTTGGTAAGCTAATAGATCATATATATGTCTTTGTTTAGCCTTTACATTAAATAAAGATAGGCAATGATTTAACTATTGGTTAGCTTTAGCTTTACAGGTTGGAACAACCGGCCCTTAGAAATAAAAGACAAGGCATGTTAAACTTTTAATTAGAAAATAATTTGTTTTTTTTTTTCACCGTGTCATTACCGAGATATTTCTACAATCTTTAGAATCATGATTTAAATGTATATTATGTACTTACACCAATAACTGACAACATTATCTCGCTGGTCGTGCTTCGACGCGACAGTTAAATATTTCTGAATAGATTTCAGAGGATTCGGAACTTGCGGCAAATCGGGTCCTGCCAGTGCCATTGGAATAACAAATATCGAAAATTACACCGTTTAGAAATTATCTTCTCTCGATAGACCGCTTCTCGGATATATCCGACAATATATCTCAATGCACGAAGAATAAATTATTGGCCTGTATATCAGTCGACTTCTTAACAACACTCAAGGGCAAGACGATTTCTTATCGTCAAAATAAAATCAATCTGTACGTCGACTGCGGTACTACACTTGTCCTTCGAAATACATATTGCAGTATTTTCATATCAACGGCGCAGTTGTATTTTACCGGAGCAGAGAGAGAGAGAGAGAGAGAGAGAGAGAGAGAGAGAGAGAGAGAGAGAGAGAGAGAGAGAGAGAGAGAGAGGCCTGTACACTACCGCCAGTATTTTTGAAATCGGTACTACGTAGCCACGTTCATTTTCCGACACTGCCGATAAAACATCAATATACATTTGCATATATATTTTTATTGCATATATATTATATATTTAAAATATATAAATATATAGGCTGCGGTCTTGACGCTACAAATGCTTCGAAGCATTCCTCTTCTCTTTTCTTTCAATAAGGAAAGAAGAAGAAAAAAAATGCTTCAAAGCATTTGTATAGCGCCAAGTGGACCGCAGCCATAAATATATAAAATAAGTTAATATTTATCGATACACGTAAGATATAAATATTAAACTGATCCTCAACAGTAACAATTGAGAATATTTCTTACATGTATCGATAAATATTACACGACCGACGACGTCTCACATCATGTTTGCGCCGCTTGCGCGCGCCGTTGCCGCCGCACAGTCGGGCGTCGGGCGAGACGTCGAACGTGATTGGCTCGCGAGTCGAGCCCCCGAGTCCGGCCAATCACGTTCGGCCGCTCTTGCCGCCGGCGCGGCGGCTCGATGCGGCGGCGTACTGCACCGCGCAGGCGCGCAGTTTATAGAAGAAAAAAGGATCGTGACGATGTCCCCTCCCCTCCCTAGTGCGCTGCTGCTGTCAGCTGAGTCATATCGCATCCCTGAATCATCTGATTCGAAATTGTCAGCGGAACTTATCGATGATTTTCATCTTCGTTCTGCACCTGATGTTCCGCATCGCGAATCATTCCGATAAATAATGTAATGGGCAAGACCTGATTCTAGAACGATGTCAAAATTGAAAGGATTACTCTTTCTTTGCTCTTTATCGGCTATTATCACTTCGGCTGTACGTAGTGCATAGTTAATTGTGTTTACCTTTTTAAGTATATATTAGCCTCGCGTCATCGTTGCATATTTATCATGTATTTTGACGCAAGTAGGCAATTTGTCCGGAAATAATGATCCCCAAGCTTTGTTATTTACATTTGCTCAACTAGCCATCTTATTTTTCTTGATGAAATAGTTAACTTTAGGTTGTTGATCCGCAAAGTTATTAATTTTTGTTAATCTGAAAAGTTATATATTTCGTTCTTATTGCAGGTTTTAACTGTCACTCCTTCAACTTATTGCGAAGTACCTGACCATAGGTTAAACCTTATATATAATTTAACAAAGTTGTCATCTGATAAAGAAGACGTTATCATCGAGCACGACAATGAAATGATACGTATGCAACTGTGTTCCCCATTAATTAAAAAATGCAATAACCAAGATGGTTATGCCATATGTCTGATAAAAAACAACACGGAGAAAGGAATAGGTAATGCTCTATGGTTCATGTGACATTTTATCTATCAAGGTACTGTGAGTTTGACATTTTTTACAATTAATTTTTGTTGGTGCATACAGGAAGGTTTCCTCCGGGTGTAGATAACAAAAATGGAAGAATTTTATTTAACTTTACTGGTGACAGTTGTCTACACGGAACCAATTATACGATGAAGATTATTATGTATTGTGATTATGACGTGGAGAGTAATTCGTATCCTGAATTATTTTCGCATGTAAGTAGTTTCTCTTGGATACGTTTAGATTGGATGATATACATATATAATAGGAATATTTTGAAAATATTATAGGGTGACCAAGAGTGTAACTTACACATAGTATGGAAAACAGCATTAGCTTGTGTACCCAGAACCCAAACAAATTGTACAGTTGCCAACGCCGGACGTCATTACGATCTAAGTCTTTTAACAAGAGCTTCAGAAAACTATGTGATTCGTATGAGAAATGAAACAAAGTCACCCAAGATAATCTTAAATGTCTGCCAAAATGTAATACATCACGGTACTACGTGTCCAGTTAAATCTGGAGTTTGTTTGGACGATCCTGAGAATCCTGATAAGTAAGTGTAATAGTTCGGCGAGAATAAATCTTTTATTAAAATTGAATGCAATACAAATATATAATTTAGTTTCGTTATACCTATATACAAATGTATAATTTTTCTATAACAGTAAACTTCTTTTATTTAAGATAAATTTTTTTCTGTTTTTCTGTTGTAGAGATTCGAGTTTAGGAGAGGTACAAAAACCTCCTTTCTTTAGGAACGGAAGTTTACAAATAGAATACCAGGATGGTGCGTTATGCGTGCAAAATATTTCAACTCCACACGTTAAAACGACTATTACATTTATATGTAATTTGGAAGCTACGGTATAGCATCAGATAATAACAAAATATATTATGCATGTATATATGAAAGAAATATGTTACGTGAATATCATAATGTTGTTACCAGAGACCCCCAGAATACATTGGAGGAAGAGAAGTGTGTCATTATCAATTGATATGGTATACTGCTGCAGCGTGCGATGTTGAGACCCTGCGTAATCATAGTGCTAAAACAGCAGGCAAATGTATCGTTACGAATCCAGTTACAAATTTCACGTAAGAATAATTCCTTGATGTTACATGATCAATACTGATCAATATATGAATATATAATTTTATAAAAATTTTATAATTTGATTGATACATTTTGTAATACGCAGATATAACTTGCAAACACTAATGAACAAAGACTTTACTGTCACAAATTCAAGCGGTGTAAAATTTAGAGTTTGCGGTGCGCTCACAGATAATACATGTGGAACCAATACAGGTGCTATACTTTATCATGAAACTGTTGTATATTATGATTATGTGACGGATCTAAATCTTACCTATCAATTATCATTTCTTCATACAGGAGTATGTAATTCAAAACGTACATCGTTAGGAAAAGCTAACACAAATCTGATATGGCAGCAAGGTGGCCCTTACTTGAATTATACCGATGGAGATTCATGCGAAAATGGAATGCGTCACTATACAGTTATCGGATTTTTGTGTGAGCCACAAGGGTCGCCTAACCAGCCATTGCTCGTGAAAGAATATCCTTGTCAGACTATCATACACTGGAATACAGATTTAGTTTGTGAGAAAAAAGTAGGCACGATTAAGCATTGCATGCTACTGATTTTTCTCTTCTTGACAGAATACATAAAGGATTATTCTTTTGTCTAGATTAAATGTGCTACCGACAATGACGATGAAATCAACTTAACTCCGCTTATACAATCTACAAATAATTACATTATAAAAGCCAACGGCACAGAATTTCACATAAATATATGCCGACCGTTGGTTCCAACTCAAGGTGTTACATGTGCACATGGTAGTGCTGCTTGTAAAGTTTCGGTAAATTCGAAGAATGAATATACCAATGAAATCGTAAGTACAGAGTTATTTAAATAGTCACCGACATAATAATTGGAAGTGTATAGTAACTTTCAATATGTGCATATTTTTATTAAAATAATTTAACAGAGTTTAGGATTTCCTGAGGACAATCCAACATTAAATAAAGATCTACGAACAGTGTTACGTTATATCAATGGATCACAATGTCCCGAGAATCCAGCTAAAACGATATCTTCAAATTTTACATTTATTTGCAATAATAATAATCAGGTAACAGAAACTTTCTAAGTGTTTTAATCTGAATTTTAATGATAAATTTATCCTTCAACTCGAGATCGAACTTTACAGTTGAAAGAATTTGTAAGAAAGTCCATTATTTTGTTGTAGCTTCATTTATCATTAAAGAATTAACGTCTTTAGTAATAAGCTTAAAATTCTACTTAAATGTATGTACTGTCTAGTTTATTTTATAAAGTTTAATACATTTTCATGTTTTTCATATTTCAGGGACTTCCAGTATATAAACATTATGCTAATTGTACTTATGTATTTGAGTGGAATACGAGTATAGCATGTGGAGCAGTGATGGGAGGTTGGACAGCGCCATGTACTATAAAGGATAGTTTCCTTTCATATGAATATGATCTTTCTTTATTATACAAGAAGCAACAGATACATTATGTGAGTTTAAAATGTGGATGACAGCTTTGTAGCTATCGCTAACAGTATCTCTTTGCATACAATACATGATGCACATATATAATATCTGCTGACAATATCAACATTTTGAAAAAGCTAATCAGAAGTAAAACTAAAACTAGGTGAAAAGCAGACAAGGCAAGGAGTATGCTTTAAATATTTGCGGCGGAGAGAAATATTGCAACGGTTCTGCTGTATGTCGCGAAGGCAACGGTTATGGATCGCGGGGAAGTGTGATTTTTGATTACAGCCGTGACGACGTAAAACTTAAATATTCAAATGGCAGTAAATGTAACAACAGTAAGTTAAACATTTCTGTTTTATTAATGTATTCGTGATTAATTATCCATTGTGTCTTAAAATTACATTTTTCTTGTTACAGATTCTTACACGTCCGAAGTAAGATTTATATGTAACGAATCCATGGGCATCGGTGCACCGAAACTATTATTGGTAAGTCAAAAATATATAAAATTTGATTGAATATTTTTTTACAAACTACGAAGGAAATTTTTCAAAAATAAGAAATAAAAATTTATACTTTAACCGGTTCATTGGTAACGCGAAATCAACGTTTTGTGCCAAAACTGGTAAGACCTAATTCTTCAGATTTGTAATCAGCGACCCAAAAAGCATGGGTATACCAAGTCATATTCAAATCCGTTAAAAATTGGAAGAAATATTCATGGTGCGCATATATGCGTCATTACCAGTTGTGGCACTTTTTTTCCGCGCATATATGCGTCATTACCAGTGAACTGGTTAAGTAATATATATTTTCATTTATATATATACAGATATATAAATATTTTTATTTATATGTACAAGCATATAAATAAAACATAAATTAATAAATTTGTATAAATTTAATTTAAGCTTATTTTTGAATTTTTCCTTCTATATAATTAATTATGCATGACATTTCGAAGTTTTCTTCTAGACAATTTAGATATAATTGCCTAACACGAATGTCTAGCAAAAACATTAGTTCTTACAAATTTGAAGATCTAATATATACAATTAAGTCTTGTTTTATAAATCTATGTATATATACAGATATACACGCATCACATATATAATGTACATATCTATGATTCACTCTGCATATTTCGTTTTAAAATTTTTATGTGTAATGTGTGCTTATGATACGGCACGTTTTAGATTTTTTATATACAAGTATAGTATCAGACTATACAAAGATGATTATAATTGCAATATTTATATGTTGATTATTATGACACGAATTCTGCATATCTTCGTATCATAACGTAAATTTTTTAAGTTCTTATAAAATAATTGGAAAAAAATTATAAACATGCTTTGAGTTTTCGTAAGAACAAACATCTGTCAAATTGGTCCAAAAGTGGCGGTATGAAAAAATATACACTAAAAATCAAGGCACTTTGTATTAGATGTATTTGCATATCAATGCATGAAAATACTTTATAAAGTGAAATTAATTGTTTATCAGGTACTGTTTTAATAACTTTAACTTATATACAGGATGTATCCCATTCCTATTATATCAATATTTAATAAAAATTGATAAAATAATGCGTTTTTAAACGTTGATGCTAATAAAGTTATAGGAAACATCTTATATAAACTATTATATAAAAATATATATTACGTATAAACTTATATATATCATATAAACTATTTTTTCATTATAATATTATTGCATTATATACACAGGTATATTTTATGACTTAAGTGGATCACAATAGATGAAATAACCCTTGAGTATTTTCTTATAAAAGTTATTAAACTGTACCTTACAATAAAACTTACAATATTGCACGAAAAACTACACCATTAAAGATGCATTTCAAAATGACATATTTACGAGAGGACTAAACATTTGATAATATTATGTAGTATTCACATAATCAAAGCTATAATTTGTAACAAGTTACAAAAATTTTATTTTGGAATCTCATATGACCCGCAGGAAGTACTTGAATTCAAGTACGTATTTCTTATGATTAAGCGAAATATTCTTAGATATTCCCCGAAAATTTATATCGATAGCAATATAGTAAATGTTCAAAATATCTATATATATAAAGTAATATTTTATCTAAGTTACTTAAATGAGTTATTTCTGAAAATTATTTAATTTTATAGGAATCGATAAAAAGTCGATAAATTATAATAATAGTTATATATCTATAGTGAGTTTAATCTAACATCAGTCAGTTGCTCATCACTCATTTTTCCTGCTTGTTTTTTTTTTGTTTTCTTAAGTTTGTATCCTTAATTGTTTTGAATGAAGATTCTAAATTAAGATCAAGCCTTCTTAAAAAAAATAAAAAAAAAAATATCAAAATGTTCTTGCGTGGCTCTTGATATTGCACATATCAAAGACGGACCTATAAATGATTACTAGTTACTATCTTTCATGGATACTTCTACCTTCGTGCTATCAGACAATACATTCTTCATTGTCGCGTTTCATTAAATGTTCGGGTGAGAGAATGATCGCTTTGTTTCCATTCAACTTACACGACTCCCGCGGGGAGTACCCATTCGAAATCAATTTTACCTCCGACTCTTTATCACACGTGAACTTTTTAAGCGTGTCGGCCGGCGGCGTAGTGATCGGTGGAGTCTCAGGAAGCCCAATTGGATAGATGAGCTCCTTCTTTTCTCCGTTCGTTTGAATGTACAGTTGGTGATTCTCGAAGATTTTCTTCCCGGCGATGCTGTTTCGCGCGGGTTCAGGCTGATGCGGCAGCGCGTATCTCAATTTGTCCCAAAACCAGGGATCTCCCCATTTGACATACGTGTTCATGCTTAAGTACGCCTTCAGTTCTGGGTCCAGGTCGTCGGTAGGGCCGATGTCGCCGCACAAGATTAATATCACTCGCGCTCGACCTTCGCTCAACGCTTGACTGTGGGCGGCACGAAATTCCATCCTTCCCCAGACGCTCTTCAGGAAGTTCGGCGACAGCACTACTATCGTCCGTCTGGAATTTTCTACGGCGATGGCGATATTCGCCGGGATCCATTCGCCCGGTATAAAATTCCGATAGTGAAGGCAGAGCTTGAACGGCGTCGGACCGTTTTCCAACTTGGGCACCAGTTCGTCCACAACGAAGTCGTGGTCCTTGTGCGAGTAGCTCACGAATGCGTCGTACAATTTTTCCTTATCTAACTCCTCTTCCGTTACGAACCATAAGCACCACTGATGCGCGAAAAGCCACACCTTAATTTGCTGTTGGTATTTGTAATAGAGTAGCCCAAAGATGCCGATAAGAAATCCCGCTAGAGAGATTACTATACAAATGCCGATAATCACTGTCGTGTACAACGGGCAAAAATCATCCATTTTCATTTCCGATACGGAAATGTTCCTTCCCGAACACGTCACTTTAAGCAGATCGGTCAGATTCGTGAATTTCGCTTGAATGAAACTTAGAAAATCCTTAGCTTCGCAATCGCATTCCCATGGGTTTTCGTGTAACGTTAATCGAGTTAAATTCGTAGATTGTTTCAGGAATTCTAGCACTTTAGGATGTATTCTTGACATGTTGTTGTTATGTAGCTCCAAGACCTGAAATAGAATTCGATGTTAAATTTTAATTGAAGTGCAACTTAATCCTATCTTTTTTTCCCTTTATTTTATGTGTATTACTTTACAAGACAATCTGAAAAAATTAAGATTGACCCGCGCATTTTATTAATTTTTTAAATCTATTCTTATGAATACCTTTACTAGATTTTTTAATTCTTTCTTATCAATCAAATATTCTATATAAAAGATAAATTTACGCACCTGTAGTGTGTTGGATAATCTGTCCAGAGGAATTTCAGAAATGGCGTTGTGAGATAAAATAAGTTTCCTCACCGACTCAAATCCCATTGCTTTCAAATCTGGCATGCGAGTTAACCGATTGTCGGAGAAATTCAAATCGAATTGGAAGGAACCATCGACAGGCTTTTTCATATCGCTTGGCACACTAGTCAAGTTTTTGTGAGAGCAGTCGAATATGAACGCTCTGTCCTCGGGTCTTATAAAACAGTCGCACTTTTCGGGACACACTTTGGGTTCCTTTAGCACACACGTGAATGTTTTAGAATTCAAGTCTTTAACGCGCACATTCTTCAACTCGTCCGGGCTTTGGCAAGTTAAATTTCCTGGTATTATGTGGAAATAATTTTGGACTTTAGGATGCATTCTGCCCTCGATATAACGTAGAAAGTCGTACAATCGACAATCGCATTCTAACGGATTATCATCGACTAATATTATCGCGTCTTGAGAAGCCTGTGTATCAATTACTGTGAATTCCGCATCGCGTAAGAAGATGTGCTTTATTTTATTGTGAGTCAAATCCACTTTGATATTACTCGATATAAACTGCATATCTGTAGTCTGAAATTAGAAAAGAAAAAGTACCGTCAAATATTATCGTCTATAAATATCTTATAAATCTATCTGTCGCATTTATGTCAGTTTTAGAGAGGTGCTTTTTTTTCCAGATAATTTTACTTACTTGAATAGAAGATATATTGTTGTATTTGAGATCCAATTTTCGGAGTCGTACATCGCTTACAATCCAGTCACTAAATATTTCCGAAATACTGTTATTGGCTAAATATAATTCCTCTAAATCCGAGCAATCGTGAAAAGGCGACTTATCGATAATAGGCGATTTATCAATAGTAGAATCTCTTTGTAAAGTAAGATTATTGTAGGACAAATTTGCAATCTTCAAGTGTATTAAGGAACTGAAACCTTGGTTGGAAATAGTTATCAGCTGATTTTCTTGTATATTTAGTTCCTCCAAAGCGCGCAATCCACTGAATAGGTCACTGCAAAGAATTATCTATTGATAAAAGTATGAAAAACACAAGCAATTGTTATCGTTCGTATAATAACAGTCATTTAAACGTACGTGGAAATGGAAGTAATTCGATTTTTTGATAAATCTAATTTTACTAAATGCTCCGTATTCAAGAAGATATAATCGGGCAAACTTTGAAGATCGTTAAAATTCAATTCCAAAATTTTGAGTCCCTTCAAATCCCGGAAAATGTATCTAGGTAAGGTTCGAAGATAGTTTCGTTCCAAATTTATATTAATTAGCGAAGTACATCCCCAGAAGAGATCTTCCGGTAGCGTGACAAATCCGTTTCTTTTCAATTTCAACATCTCCAGTTTCGTTAAATTAGCGAAAAATGCATCTGGCAAGGTTGTCATATTTCGCTTGTTGTCAAACAGAGTGAAATTGCGTAGTTTCGTGTTATTTTGTAACAGATTCTTCGGTAAATTTGTGAAATTGTTTCGAGATAAGTTGAGAACCTCGAGGTTTTCGAGCTTCGCGAAGATGTCTTCCGGTAACTTGACCATGTAATTCAAATTGAGATCGAGGCTCTTGAGAGCGACGAGCTCGTCGAAAATTCCCGATCGAGGCTCGGTTAAATGATTTTTCCATAAGTTGAGAAACGTCAGATTTTTCAGATTGTCGAATGTGCCTGGTTCTATCGATTGCAGAGCATTGTCGCCCAATTCGAGCAACTGCAGTCCGGGGGTGTAGTTGAAAAATCCTGTGACTTGGTGTAAATTGTTGTCGCGCAAGTTGAGGTTCGTTAAGTTGACTAGACCAGCTAATAGATCTTTATCTGCGTAGGACACATTGTTGCTCGTTAAAGACAGAGACTTCAAATTTTCGAAGTCATCCAAATGATGCTTGACCAGGGCGAAGCTCAAATTCTTGTACGATTGAAAGACCAATTTTTCCACGCCGGTGATTCCTAGCGTTTGCGTGATTTTGCCTAAACTGTTGTTAGTCGGTAAATCACACCTGGAGAAGAACATCGTTTTGATAGTCTTAAATTCCGGCAAGGACGACACGTCCAAGTGGAAATCTGACCATTCCGGAGAATTAATGCATACGATCTGTGTAAAAAAGAAAACACCCACTGATGCAAATTTGATTCATTAAAAAAAAAGAGTATAAAAAATTTATGAAAATATCTTAGGATAACGCAAAGATTTTCTATGTTTTTTAAAAATTTTTAAATGGTATTATAGTTCCAAATATTTTATTGTTCCAAATATTTTTCTGAAAAAATTAAAAAACGAGGACAGAATAGAAAATATATCAGATGATTAGATGACGAATATTCATATATATTCATTCTTAAATTTTTTATATTTGTTTCTGTAGAATGATTGATTAAAGAAAAAATTAAAGAATGAGAGATTCCATCAAATATTAAAAAGAATGATGAGCTACGAAGAATTTATAATCTCTATTTTATAATATTGCTGGCTAAGAATCAATTTGTGGTCTATTCCAAATTTTTGAGTACATTGGGTAATTCAGAACACTCGTGCCAGTCGTTTTTGAATGTCGTCAAAATTACAGCGCAGCCAAACCAACTGCTAAACTGAACCGAACCATGTTTGAAGAACCATCATCGATGATTACTTTAGGTGCCCATTAGTAATGCAAATTTTTTTCTTTCCTGTCACGTCATATTAAAAAAAAGGCTGGCATGGGTGCTCTGAATCACCCGGTCTTTGAATATAAAGGTTTTGGAATGGTTGGGACGAATAATTTAATTTTTCGCATAGATCTCTGTAACTGTGTTTTAATAAATGCAAAACGCTCGTAACTAGTGGAGACGTACTTTTATAAATTGGCCTTGTTGAATGTTCACGAGAAACGAGGAGTCATTCTTCGTTATACAGTTTATCTCGATTCCTCCATCGACACTCGGAGCACAGATGCACGACTGATTTGTTGGGCAATGTAAAGTGGAAACGCTGCCCAGAGCAATAGCCAATATTGCAAATGCTTCACGAGTGATCATCTTGTGTTTAGTCTGATCCTCAGATATCTGTTTAAAACATAAACACACATTTTTTATTGTTGTGCATTATTTTATTAATTACTTATTCGATTACAGTTGAAGGGTACAGGGGAAAACCGATCAATGTCCCTCCGGGATAATTTCGAGAAAAACGCATTTTTAAGTTTTAAGACATCAGATATTTTAGGAAACTATTGAAAAAAAATACTGGCAGTGAATATCGGAATGCATAGTGTATTTACTTACAAGGAGAACTTACGGGCTGCGAAACGCAGATATGAATCATACGTTAACAGTTTGTAAGAGATTCCCTGAGTGTGTACCTAAAATATTATTGGCTATTCGCCAGCTATTCAAGAATTACTAACAAAAAAATATTTTAGCTTCGTATATACCATTGTTGTAAGGCCGAATTCCGCAGCCCCCAAGTTCTCCTTGTTAGTGTTTACGTCTGACTCTGATGGTTCTTCACAAGCGCGTGAATTAGGATCGTTTTTCCCTAGCGTGGTACATCTTTCGGACGTATTTCGAATGACTTGTAACTGTTCTTGATCAAAACAGATAAGAATTATAAAAGTTCTTTGAAAATGTCACGAGATAGCATTAGATCAATTTCGATAAAAAGTGGACTTTGATCGTTTTTCCTCTGTACTCTTCAATTATTTTATTACAATTATTAATATTATTTTCTTTCAATATTAATTTATTCTTTCGCAAATATCAAGCAGAACACTCAAAATTGGAAGTATCGTGGCTTAGATAAATGTAACACTTCCTCTTTTCGAGATAAGCTCGTTGCTATGCTTTTACAGTTGCCAATACTCTCATATATTACACATTTTTTTCTTATATATTTATTCATATTGTATAAAATTTTTTAAAAATCTGTATTTATAATTAAAATATGAATTTATGTGCAGGCATACATAAATTTCTCTTGTACATAAGAAAAAGTATATTTTGTTTTGTATCAAATTTTATTTATGGATATGCTTTTCATTTTATTTGATATTGTGATACGTAAAAAAATATATAGCAGAGTATAGCAACGAGAATAACCTGTATCTTTCTACATATTTTTATTTAATTACGAAAATTTAATCGCTTGTAGTTCATGAGGTATTGCAGCTCGATCTCTGATTTAAATTCTACAATTATAATGTTATATTGTGATAGCTACTGGACGACTCGTATAAAAACTATAAATTTCAAAAGGATCCACCGAATGATTAAAAACACGATCGTTGGGGCTTCGTTTTCATGTACTCCAAATAATGAAGTTTTAAAGCTTTTAATAAAAATAAAATTTACATTATGACAGTAGGTAGAAGATCCTACTAGTAAGATTCGTGGAAGCCTTAATGTGTTTACAAACGAGATAATTGCACACGAAAACTATTACAGTAAAAGACTAGGTCACATTCTTGGTATTTCCTTAATCCGGGATCTCAATGAAGATATATTTATTTTTCAACGAAATACTTATACATATTTATCGGATTCTACCGTATGGCGAACCGAACAACAAATTGTATATTCCCCCTTTTTTTTTTGTAAAAAATGTGGCATTTTATCTGAATCAGAAACTGATAAAAAACGGGGAAACTTCTGGCACGAAGCTGTTATTATTTGTAGTGTATAATTTATCTTCAGTTGGCAGCAATCGTTTTGTATCTATTTTGTGGACGGTAAAAAAAACAGCATCATTATAAACCTGTTTCTTAGAAATTTACCGCAAATTATTTGCAATTCATAGTAATCGTATATTCGCTGTTACTTTTTTATTTATTTATACCTCTCGTAAAAAAAAAACATTAGCGTTACAAGGTGTATGGTATTAGGTAAATCCACACTCACGTAAATCGTTATCCATCTATGCGAATAATCTATTCGCAGTATTATAGTTAAGAAATAGTTTTACAACGAGGAAAAACCTATCGTTTAATTCATTATCGATGGAAATTAATCCGAACCGAAATGAGAGAATCAATTATTTTGAGGCTTATAAAGGTCGAAAAGTATATAGATATAAACGGAGATATATATACAGGATGTTTCAAAATCTCCAATTTTTTAAAAACAGATTCTCCTTTAAATTGATTATTTTATAATTATAGCCGCATTTGCAATTTTCGTATATTATATAAAATAAGATTGATTTTAATGAAATTCGATTTTAATTCTTACGAAATTCAGGTTCGAAATAAAACTGAACCACAAAAACTTCATTCATTGTATTAAATTCAAGTATACGTGAATTTTACTTTTCAAGATTAAAAAATTTGAGATTTAAGAATTTTTTCAATTATAATGACGATCCATATCTCACAAGATTTTTCCAAAAGAGAGAAAGAAAGGAAGATCTATTATTTTGTGTTCAAAATATTATTGTAAATTGAATAGATAATTTTGATTTATTTAATGTTTTGTAACAAGGTATGCATAATTGGTACAAATGTTTAACTAATGTCGTAAATATGAAATAGTTTTTGGGTCGAAGATAATTTTGAAAAATCACTGAAAGTTTTTAACATATCTCCGGATGTACTTTTTCTTTTCCATGTATTACGCCGCATTATTGTTCGGCTATATCTTAATCTTAAGTAATCGTATGAAAATAGCATTAAGAACATGCGAAAATGATACGCTATCGGCGTGATTGATTACTATTATCTTTCATTCAAAAACTATTGAGTTTTTTCTTCGATCGGTGTTCGTTTTTACACCGTTCGAGAGCACCATGTTAAACTTGAAAAATCTAATTCGCCGGTATCGCTGATAAACACGATAACCGGTAAGATATTAATACTCGTTAAACCGCATGCATTTAACGCAAACAAATAACACGCTCGAGATTTTATCCAAATTCCGTGATTCTGACGGGTCTTTCTGAGATTTGCGACGACATTTCCTAAGAATGTTAAGACCGAGGCGACGATTGCAGAGGTACATAAGAAAGACGACTAATATTCATTTCTACATTAATGCAGATTAACTTAAATCTCGATTTAATTTACTTTTTATCTTTTTCTACTTTTTAAAATCCATTAAATTCCATAATTCTGACGACTGACGGATCTTTCTGACATTTGCGACGACATTTCTTATAAGAATGTTAAAGGTTGAAGCGATGATTGCAGAGGTACAAAAAAGACGGCTAATGTCCATCTCTATATATTAATACAGATTAACTTAAATATCTCGATTTAATTTACCTTTTATCTTTTTCTGCTTCTTAGAATTCATGAAATATCGTAATTATGATGGATCTTTCTGATATTTGCGTTAACATTTCTTAAAAATGTTAAAGGTCGATGCGATGATTGCAGAGGTACACAAAAAACACGATTAAAACTTAAATTTCGGTTTAATTTACTTTTCATCTTTTTCTAATTCTTAGAACTCGAAAAAGATGAAAAGTAAGTTATAAACCGAGATTTAAATTAATCTACATTGGTAGAAATATAAACACAAAATCGTCAAGACTTAATCGCAGATTTTACTGATTAATTTTCTTTATCAATTACACATGCAAGTGTTGGACCAAAGATTCATCGCGCTGAGCCTCGAGTAAAGCTGGAAATAAAGCTACGTATTTATTAATTAAATGCTCATTGGTTTCAACACTTTTACCTAGAAAGAAAGAGAAAGAGAGGGAAGTTTCGAATCTTTTATTTTATCTAATTACGTAAAAGGATGTTTCGCAATTGGTTGCTTAAAAAATATTTAAAGTGAGACTTTCCCTGAGACTTGGGAAAAAGAAATTATCGATGTTTTTGCAGCAAATGAACCAATCCGATAAATTCTCGTGAATTGTCATTTATATCGAATATGTCCCCGCAAATTGCGTTCGCGGCGGGCAATTTCTGCGTAAAAAGTGCTATCATATTAATGATAACACGTGATCTTTGCACGCTCCGCGATATTTTTTCACTTCCTCTGTTTTTATTTTCCATTCTCCGTGTATACATATATGTATACATTCGTTTCCACACAAGTATACGAAACTACATAAAACATCCCGCTCTTTCTTTTTACAAACATGACGTATATAATTTCGCTTTTTTCTCTTATCGGAGATCCTCTTATTGGAGCACACGCTCTCACGCGTTCGACAGTTTACTTACTGTCCGACATTTCAATTTGAGATTAGTTAGCAACATTGAGGAAAAAAAAAGATCGATAGACACCCGGATCCACAAAGTTCATTAGGCTACAATTATATCTCGATTCCCGCGATACGACACGACTCCTTTGCTTCTCTCGCTTTCTTGTCGCGTATCTTTCTTGGATATGTTTCAATTATGTCTCGCGTTATATAAACACCGGACGTGTAAACGCGCTGTAAAGTCACAACGGCGTCGTCGGGGCTCGGGACATTCCCAAAGAGCACGTTATTACCCAGTGGTAATGACCGAGCTTGTGGGATTGTGAGGAGAACGGATCTTACGGGCCTTGTTGATTTACTTTAGAGAGACGAACGTCGTGACGGTAGGAAAAAAAAAGAGAAAAAGAAAGCGGTATATCCCGATCCTTGGTAATACCAAACGGCTCGATTAGATAGACGAACGTCGCGTGACGGTAGGAAAAAAAAACAGGAAAAGAAAGCGGCGTATCCTGATCCTTGGGAATACCAAACGGCTCGGCTACGATTCGATCAACGAAACGCCAGTTATGTGCGGATCGTCCTTGGCGCGTGCCTACACGAACGAACGTTGTTTGCGTCATGCCAGGGCCTGACTTACCCACCATATTCAGGCGTTGTCAGTACGCCTGATCTGTTTATGAAAAGATGGGACGATGTTTACACATTTACTATTAGTCGGGCTTAATAACATCCGTAGTTATAATTACTGGCGTAAGATGTCGTACAAATGTTCAATTAAATCCGGCTTTATAATAATTGTTATTACTCTGCACTTTGATGAAGAAAGGTAAACTTATAAGTCCGGTTTTAAGGAAACGTGTAAACGCTAATTTCTATTTCCACCAATGTAGATTAATTTTGATCTTGGTTTATCTTACTTTTATCTTTTTCTAATTCTTAAAATTAAAAAAAAAAGAGATAAAAGGTAAACTTTACCTAACGAGATTAAAGTTAGTCTCCATTGATGACTATATATGAACATAAATAAGTTGTTGCGATTGTGCAACTCAAAATAAAATTATGAAAAGTAGGATATCTTCTGTATTTCTCTGACAAAATCAAGATTTTAAGATTTCAAGATTTCTTTGAATGAGAATAAAATAACTACAGATGTTACTAAACCCTCCCGGAAGTATTGCAAATGTTGGTTCCCGGGGTACCCTTACCAATGCACCCGAAAAAGGTCATCCGGGAAAAAGGAATCCGATATACCCCCTGGTCCTTTCCCGAGGATGCTCTCATGTACATAAGGTTTCCCCCTCGTTAAAAAAAAGATGTTGCTAAACCCGATTAATAGCGACGTGTAAATAGGTATATATTTTTATTTATGAAGTCTATCATTTGTACAGGTGTAAAATTGATAGAATTCATAAATAAAAATATTGAATTTGTAATATAAAATTTCCTATTTAAATTATTCTATTTCCATTTCCCAGACAATTAGGACATAAAACGTCTTAGAGACGTCTTAATAACGTCTTATGTCTAAAACTTTTATTTTCTCATAAGATACAAATAAAGCTAAATCTGCCTCAATGTAATTAATTTACGCGGTTCATCAGAATATAGAAGATCTTTCTTTTTGCATTTTCAAATTTCTATATGTCAGCCTATCAAGCGCGCGGGAGGAGGAGGGGAGAAGAGCAAGCGCAAACATGTTCCCTTTGCGATAAGGAATTCAGGCGGTGCGACGTTGTTGAATTTCGATCGTTATTGACCACTTGATTCTTGGAAAACGAATTTCGATTGGCGAGTCTGCAAACAATATGGCGGCAATATTGTTAGTCAGCGGTTGCGGAACACCCGCACCTTTTTTTTTTCCTTTTTCCGAACGAGATCGCTCCCAGGCGACACGATGTCCAAAATCGGGTCTCACGTCCCGATTTCGGACACTGCGCTGTCTGGGCTGGAGATCTATTGACCACGAGCAAAATCGGCTGGATCCGATCCTGCATGCGGATCCGGGATGGTCGGTCAGGCGCGCGAGGCGGTGCCTGAACCGTTACGCGGAAACGATACGTCCGTCCGTCCGCAAACGCGCGTCGTTTTTACTCACCAATCGCAATATGGTGGGCTACGTTACGACCATTTGCGGGGGGCCTCCCTTTCCACCGCCTTTTCCGTTTTTCCACCGTCGGGCGACAATAGATTGTTACCCAGTAACGAATATCACAAACGCGCGTACGTGTATCTACACCTCTCGTATTATACGCGTACGCGCGCGACACGTGATCTTCCGCACAATCTTCCTGTATTATATAAAAACAAAAAAAGAAAGAGAATTTGTTCTGACGGCACTCTGTCTCTTCGAATTCGCCAGCGGCAAAATTCTAAATGCCGAAAGTAGAGGAGGATCGCCGCGGCTGCTGGCGAACGGTCCCAACGTAGAGAAACCCGATTTGACTCATCGGAGCTGTCACTGGGACACTATCAATTCGACCGCACGACCGCGCACTCTGGCATGCTCTGGCACCGGACTGACTCCAGCTCATTGTGAACAACCTGTCCCCCTGTCCCCCCCTTTCCTCTCAACCCCACCCCCTCTTATTTTCTCTTTGTCCGACTTGTACTCCTCCTGTTCCTCCTCTCGCTCGGTCTCGTTCGCGCTCGCCGTCTCTCTTTATCTACTATCAGCAATAGATGTAGCACAGATGTACACCGGGGCCATAAATGTCTGAATCGTGTGTGTGGAGTCGCACTCGCATCACGTCAGTCGGAAATTACAAGCGCTGGACGATAGAAAACTTGTGTAACAATTTTTTGTCTCTGTATAATATATGTATCTGTTTTACGTACACATCTCTGTGTATAATGCGGATCTTTTTTACTTTTTTACGTAATATACGTTTATCACGCTACACTTTGCATCTGTTTCTTCTAAATAATCTTTTTTAGCCTGTGGACTTTTCTCGATTGGCACTCTTTTATTCGGTTACCACTTATCTATTCGATGAAATGCGAAATGTATCCGGCATTTTGATAATATTAATACGCGAGCTTGATAAGAATAGCGACAATAGAAGAGGGGCCAGGTGCTAATGATATTTTATTATCATTCCTATCGTTGAAATCTTTGTATATTATATAACATCAATGAAATTGTTACATACATATGTATATGTATTTGTATAAGATGATCAGACTTTAAAAAATATGAAGTTGACCTTTATTTCACCTGTATTTCTCACGTTATATTGATTGATATCAAATTCAACTATTCTTATATCATCTTAAATTGTCCAATTTGAAATCGTGCAAGAAAATTTTAAAATATATGACGACTTATTTTTTTTTTAGTTTACACTGAATGTGAGGATCCTAAAATATTGAGAACCACAAGTTTCGTTTCTCACAATTTTTCATATCTTGAAATAAAAATTTTAACGTCCCGCTTTCTCGGCGATTCGCTCGATGTACCGTTTTTTTTCTCCGTAATTACGCTTTTGAATATCGTCGGTCGTATAAAATATACATATATAACATTTATTTATAACTGAGATGGATAAGATTGTCATATCGGTCACGCGTTTCAGTCTCTGGACAGTTATCAGATGCAGTCACCGAGTAAATTAATTTAATGTAAAATTTACATTAAACTAACGCTGCGAATTCATATCCGACTTGGTGTCACTCTTTTCTTCTTTTTTTTTTCTCATGATCCCCAGGAGTCGCAATGCAGCGCGGAATTCGAGTGGCACACCGAAGTGATCTGCGTGAAACATGCCAATTCTCGGAATATGTCTCGGGAAGATGCATCGTCCTCCAGGATTCTCTTGGAACAATTTTCTCCTAGTCACGGTAAACAGCCATATATTTCTTTATAATTAGATTTCAACTCTGAATTTAGTGGGACAGACCGAGGCAAGTGATAAGAGTATTTCTATTATATAACTGAGGAAAACAACAAAATAAAATTGTTAATTTCTCTTATCTTCAAACATTTGTCGAATTATTTTACGTTGAAAAATATTAAAGAATAACATTATTTTATACTTTAATAATGAATTTATCAATTCTTCTTTTTTTGCACCTGATTTATTTCTTTCTATTTGTCTCGGTTTATTTCGGCATAATGCTTATTAATATTATGATGATTAATATTTATGCTTACAGCTGGAGCGGTAGCTGGCGTAGTATTAACTGTGATCGCGGTGTTAGCCGCTTTAATTTATTTCCGAAATCCAGTAGAAAGGGCATGCTGTCATTCCTGGACAAACCTGTTTAGTTTCAGAAGAGGCTCAGGTCGTGTCCAATATTGTAGAGTACGTTTGCTCCGTTCTTCTCACTTTAAAACGTTTATAATGTTACATAATTTTTCTTTATTAAAATACCGTATATATGCTACATGTACACCTTGCTTTTTCATATAGGTCGATACCACTGAGGAAGCTAGACTTTTGCTCGACGCTTCCGATCCTACGCAGTGTCAATCGGACAGCGATGACGATCTTCTACATGCATAGCGATGTGGTTGTTATTATTTCTGTTTTAGATTGTAGGTACGTAATTACTGAGCAGTACGTTATTTTCAATATTTCTATAAATTGTCGAATAAAGCGTCTTGAAAACCCCATATAAAATTATCTAAATATATTACATTAATAAATTGTGTTTCATAAATTCCTATCGCTTTACATCTACTTCTCCATTATTCTCTTTCTTTTGTTTCAATATAAAAATAAATGCAAATGAAGCATTTCGTACAAATACTTGTGTATCGCAAGGACTTTTATAGTATGAGAAAAATAATATCTGCTAATTAATAACAAGAAACATTATTAAGTTTTATTATATAGACTTAGTATTATCATTAAATAATTAAATCTTATGTTAGTTTGATTTGGACATTCCATAAAAAGATTATAATATCTTATATTCTGTATAACAAGTGTATATACTTTGGTCGCAACTTATACAGCTTCTTTACGTTACTTTGTTAGATTTAAAGTTTATAGTATAATGAAATAATTATCCTCGATAACAATATAATTACAAGTACTTATAAAGCGAATAGTAAAACGCGAAGAACGTAAATTGTAAATATACACAAGTGTAAACGTGGGATGCAGCGGACGCTGTAGCATTGTCCTTTCGTTTACCAGGTTTGGAAACGCATATATCTTCGCAATCTTATCCTCACACAGATCACACAAAGTTGTCTTTTCTAGGCTCGTAAAATGCTCTTGCTCTTCTTGCTGTGCTTGTGTGAAAACAGCAAAAAAGTAATTTTTAAAAATCTTATAAGATATATTACTATTATTATTTATCTTAGAATATCTTTTACATTTTTTTCTAGATTATTTATCAATAAAACATTTACGTTATACTTACACGAATCATAATAGTCGTATACAGAAACGGGAACTGGTTTTTGCTTAGCTACTTTATGCGTCCTGAACGCGGATTCGGTTGGGCAATATTCTTCCTTCACCATCTATGATAATAAATGATTTTCTTTATTTCTTATTTATCAATTACACCTCTTATCAGATTTTTATGGGAAAATCTATTCAAATAATTTGTTAATTGATAATTATTTATGATCTGTGACATATACCTTGTCGAAATATAAAACCACCATTGTGTCACCATTTCTAGTTTCCACACGTTTTACATGTGATGATATCTCTAAACTCGGTAGCGAATCTCTGTCTACTGTGAAGCCAGAAGGTAGGCTCACTTCCATAACAGCCATGTTGCTCTCGTTTGCTTCTTCGGTTGGAACAAATCTGACAAATAATGGCTTTATTATATAATCTTCGATCAGCAAAGTCGTATAATTGCTGTCTAATGTCCATTTTATTAATATAGATTACAGATTAACTTTAATCTACTTTTTATCTTTTTCTAATTCTTAGAGCTAGAAAAAGATGAAAAATAATAAGTTAAACTAAGGTTAAGTCTGTAAGTCAATTCCTGCTAGTAGCCGATGTCCAGATATTTTAACGCTTTGCTTGCACGGCTTGCGATAATTGATTCGTATTCTGAAAAGTAGTTTTTTTTAAATATAAATTATATTTTGCGTCATGTAGCAAAAAAGATAATTATCGGTACCTTCAGATAATTTAGAATGACAATATTTGATACAAAGTTGAGCATGTTCTGCTCGCCGCAACCAAATGGCATTCTTATTAAATTTACCAAGTTCGGGATACTTGGAAGTCACCTGTGTAATACACAATCAATAAAAGAGTGGGATATTTTTCAAAGTTTTATAAATTGATACTCAATGTGGGTTATAAAAAATTTAGAAGAGATTAGCTTGGAGAATAGAAAATCGACAAGATTTTATTAAATTGGAAGCAATATTATTATCAACTGGAGAAATTTGTAATTTTCGGATTCTGGAACTGCATTATTAAATATGTTGATGGTGACATTTGCACCCGCCTGGTCAGCATTTCTCAAATTCAGAAATACCGCTTCGTTTTTATATTGCGTTTCTCCCTCAGCAGGTCTCCAAGGTAAAGAGCCTCTAGTCGCCTTACATAAACCTAAAGTAAAACAACATATTTATGGTTGTCGGACAGTTGCGCGAGCAAAAAATAGAAACAAAGATCATTACGTTGACAAGTAATTTGTGTTCAACACTGTCGCTAGCTAAAACACTGTTAGCGGTCACTTTTATAGTGATGTACCCCAATTCTCTTGGAATAATCATAAATGATACACTCGAGCCGGAATTGGCTTTCATATCGACTTTTTTCCTACGATATAACTCCAATTCTGAAAAATTAAACAACAGCAATCTAATCCTGTAAACTTTTCTTAATTGGATTCTCATAGTTATATACAATTATAAACAACAAGTCTATTATTGTCATTCTCTTTTTTTCTCGACTTAAATAACATTACATCACTTACTCGGTACATCGTGAACTTCATTAGAAACCTCCGCGAAGTCAAATTGTCCCTCGTTTGTTAGCAGAATTTCATCTGTCATGTCCTTATTCATATAATTGAACACCACAAAAAATATATATCCCCACGATTTCTCCCCGTATTACCGGGTACGGAAAATCTACGGGTGTGAAGAAGGGTTTGAAACCTTCACTTTCAACTAATAAATAGTATATAATACAATAGTGCGGTGATTAAAGTGATCATCTTTTTCATACTTCTATAAAACAGTTTCCTGTTTTGCTACATTGCAATGCCACACAAATTTTTATCGCGTTTACATATACCGCACGTAATATATATACAAAGATAATCGTCATACATGTAATCCAACGTTGCGCCAGATTAAAAGAAGAGATTGGTAAAAAATCAATAAAAACAGAATAGTGAACAGCGCGAGAAAAGAGAATTGGAGAGACTTAATAAACCTTGCGCCATTTACTTTGTTTTAGCAAATTAAATTATTAAATTTACTCTCCAAGGAAATTTATTAAATAAATTGGTTTGTCTTTAATCTCGGGATTTCCGCGCGCGTATATAGATAATATAAATATGTATGTATGTATACATATGTGTAACAACCTTTCTGGGTTCCTCTATGAGGCCTAATCCGTGCCCGTCGTTGAGGGAAAATTTAGTCGGTACCTACGATGAGATAGAATCTGGTACAGCGCGTCGTAATTCTGTTTTTCCATTACACTTGCAAGAGCACATATACTTAATATTATCATAATTGCGCAACAAAGGTGAAGTATTTAGAGGATAGCCTACATAATCTCGTGTACTTTTATCGTGTACTTTAAATAATAATTAATAATGAAATATACGATGAACTGATCTACCTCTGAAAAGTAATGCTTCGGATAGCGATAAAAGAGATTATATTGCAGCTTTCTAATGAAGCGACAATATAGGTATACACGATACAAGCAAGTTGATGTAATATGAAATATTCTTACGTATCCTTCACCTTTACAAATGCGGAGACACACGTTTTAACATAAATGATGTATAAATAGTGGTGTTATACGCGGATAAATTTCGATCGTTTTTAGGTACTTCCAGTATATAAACATTATGTGCTAACTGTACTTATGTATTTGAGTGGAATACGAGTATAGCATGTGGAGCTGTGATGGGAGGTTGGACAGCGCCATGTACTATAAAAGATAGTTTTCTTTCATATGAATATGATCTTTCTTTATTATACAAGAAGCAACAGATACATTATGTGAGTTTAGAATGTGGATGATAACTTTGTAACTATCGCTAACAGTATTTCTTTGCATACAATACATGATGCACATATATAATGTTTGCTGACAATATCTACACTTGACGCTAATAAAGTTATAGGAAACACCTTGTATGTATAAACTATTATATAAAAATATGTATATTACGTATAAATTTATATATATATATATATCATATAAACTATTATTTTATTATAAAATTATTGCATTATATACACAGGTATATTTTATGACTTAAGTGCATCACAATACATAAAATAATCCTTGAGTATTTTCTTATAAAAGTTATTAAACTGTACCTTATACAATAAAGCTTACAATATTATTGCACGAAAAACTACACCATTAAAGATGCATTTCAAAATGACATATTTACGAGAGGACTAAACATTTGATAATATTATGTAGTATTCACATAATTCAAAGCTATAATTTGTAACAAGTTACAAAAATTTTATTCTAGAATCACATATGACCCGCAGGAACTACTTGTATATTCAAGTACGTATTTCTTATGATTAATCGAAATATTCTTAGAAAATTTATATCGATAGCAATATAGTAAATGTTCAAAATATATATAAAGTAATTTTTTATCTAAGTTACTTAAATAAGTTATTCCTGAAAATTATTTAATTTTATAGGAATCGATAAAAAGTCGATAAATTATAATAATAGTTATATATCTATAGTAAGTTTAATCTAACATCAGTCAGTTGCTCATCACTCATTTTTTCTGCTTGTTGTTTTTTGTTTTCTTAAGTTTATATTCTTAATTGTTTTGGTTGAAGATTCTAAATTAAGATCAGGCCTTCTTAAAAACAAATAAAAATAAAAAATATTAAAATGTTTTTGCGTGGCTCTTGATATTGCACATATAAAAGACGGACCTATAAATGATTGCTATAGTTATATACTATTTTTTATGGATACTTTTACCTTCGTGCTATCAGACAAGACATTCTTCATTATCGCGTTTCATTAAATGTTCGGGTGAGAGAATGATCGCTATGTTTCCATTCAACTTACATGACTCCCGCGGGTACCCATTCGAAAACAATTGTGCCTCCGACTCTTTATCACACGTGAACTTTTTAAGCGCGTAGGCGGCGTAGTGGTCGGTGGAGTCTTAGGAAGCCCAATCGGATAGATGAGCTCCTTCTTTACCTCGTTCGCAGAGTTGGTGATTCTCGAAGATTTTCTTCCCGGCGATGCTGTTTCTCGCGGGTTTAGGCTGATGCGGCAGCGCGTATCTCAATTTGTCCCAAAACCAGGGATCTCCCCATTCGACATACGTGTTCATGTCTAAGTACGCCTTCAGTTCTGAGTCCAGGTCGTCGGTATGGCCGATGTCGCCGTACAAGATTAATATCACTCGCGCTCGACCTTCGCTCAACGCTTGACTGTGGGCGGCACGAAATTCCATCCTTCCCCAGACGCTCTCCAGGAAGTTCGGCGACAGCACCACTATTGTCCGTCTGGAATTTTCTACGGAGCTGGCGATATTCGCCGGGATCCATTCGCCCAGTAGAAAATCCCGATAGTGAAGGCAGAGCTTGAACGGCGTCGGACCATTTTCCAACTTGGTCACCAGTTCGTCCACGACGAAGTCGTGGTCCTTGTGCGAGTAGCTCACGAATGCGTCGTACAATTTTTCCTTATCTAACTCTTCTTCCGTTACGAACCATAAGCACCACTGATGCGCGAAAAGCCACACCTTAATTTGCTGTTGGTATTTGTAATAGAGTAGCCCAAAGATGCCGATAAGAAATCCCGCTAGAGAGATTACTATACAAATGACCATAATCGTTGTCGTGTACGACGGGCAAAAATCAACCATGGTCATTACCGATACGGAAATGTTACTTCCCGGACACGTCACTTTAAGCAGATCGGTCATCGTCACGAATTTCGTTTTAATGAAACTTCGCAAATCATCAATAGCTTTGCAATCGCATTCCCACGGGTTTTCGTGTAACGTTAATCGAGTTAAATTCGTAGATTGTTTCAGGAATTCTAGCACTTTAGGATGTATTCTTGACATGTTGTTGTTATGTAGCTCCAAGACCTGAAATAGAATTCGATGTTAAATTTTAACTGAAGTGCAACTCAATCCTATCTTTTTTTTCTCTTTATTTCCTTATTTCATGTGTATCACTTTACAAGACAATCTGAAAAAATTAAGATTGACCCGCGCATTTTATTAATTTCTTAAATCTATTCTTATGAATACCTTTACTAGATTTTTTAATTCTTTCTTATCAATCAAATATTTATATAAAAGATTACGTACCTGTATTGTGTTGGATAATCTGTCTAGAGGAATTTCAGAAATGGCGTTGTGAGATAAATAAGTTTCCTCACCGATTCAAATCCCATTGCTTTCAAATCTGGCATGCGAGTTAACCGATTGCCGGAGAAATTCAAATCGAATTGGAAGGAACCATCGACAGGCTTTTTATATCGCTTGGCACACTAGTCAAGTCTTTATGAGAGCAATTGAATATGAACGCTCTGTCCTCGGGTCTTACAAAACAGTCGCACTTTTCGGGACACACTTTGGGTTGCTTTAGCACACACGTGAATGTTTTAGAATTCAAGTCCGTAACGCGCACATTTTTCAACTCGTCCGGGCTTTGGCAAGTTAAATTTTCTGGTTTTATGTGTAAATAATGTTGGAAGTTAGGTTGCATTTCCTTGATATAACGCAGAAAGTCGTACAATTGACAATCGCATTCTAACGGATTATCATCTACTAATATTGTCGCATGAGAACACTGTGTATCAATTTTTGTGAAGTCGGGTAAGTAGATATGCTTTATTTTATTGTGAGTCAAATCCACTTTGATATTACTCGATACAAACTGCATATCTGTAGTCTGAAATTAGAAAAGAAAAAGTACCATCAAGTATTATCGTCTATAATATAAATATCTTATAAATCTATCTGTCACGTTTGTCAGTTTTAGATGTTTTTTTTTTCCCGATAATTTTACTTACTTGAATAGAAGATATATTGTTATATTTGAGATCCAATATTCGGAGTCGTATATATTCTGCAATCCAGTCATTAAATATTTCCGAAATACTGTTATTGGCTAAATATAATTCCTCTAATGAAATGCAATAGTGAAAATGCGAATATATTTATGAATATAATTATCTTCTTGTAAAGTAAGATTATTGTAGGAAAATTTGCAATTTTCAATTGTTTTAAGTAAATAAAACCAAAGTTGGAAATAGTCATCAGTTGATTTTCTTGTATATTTAGTTCCTCCAAAGCGTACAATCCATTGAATAGGTAACTGCAAAGAATTATCTATTGATAAAAGTATGCAAAACACAAGCAATTGTTATCGTTCGTATAATAACAGTCATTTAAACGTACTCGGAAATGGAAGTAATTCGATTTTTGATAAATCTAATTTTTCTAAATGCCCGGTATTCGAAAAGATATAATCAGGCAAATTTCCAAGATCGTTAGAATTCAGTTTCAAAATTTTGAGTCCCTGCAAACCCCGGAATATGTATCTAGGTAAGGTTCGAAGATAGTTTTGTTCCAAATTGATATTAATTAGCGAAGTACATCTCCAGAAGAGATCTTCCGGTAGCGTGACAAATCCGTTCCTTTTCAATTTCAACATCTCCAGTTTCGTTAAATTAGCGAAAAATGCATCTGGCAAGGTTGTCATATTTCGCTTGTTGTCAAACAGAGTGAAATTGCGTAGTTTCGTGTTATTTTGTAACAGATTCTTCGGTAAATTTGTGAAATTGTTTCGAGATAAGTTGAGAACCTCGAGGTTTTCGAGCTTCGCGAAGATGTTTTCCGGTAACTTGGTTAAATGATTTACCGATAAATTGAGAATTAACAGATTTTTCAGATTGTCAAATGTGCCTGGTTCTATCGATTGCAGTGCATTGTCGCTCAATTCGAGCAACTGTAATCCGGGGGTGTTGTTGAAAAATCCTGTGACTTTTATATCGCTTGGCACACTAGTCAAGTTTTTGTGAGAGCAATCGAATATGACCCTCTGTCCTCGGGTCTTAAAAAACAGTCGCACTTTTCGGGACACACTTTGTCGATAATCGCTTTCGTGTACAATGAACAAAAATCAACCATGGTCATTTTCGATACGGAAATGTTTCTTCCCGGACACGTCACTTTAAGCAGATCAGTCATTGTCACGAATTTCGTTTGAATGAAACTTCGAAAATCATTAGCTTCGCAATCGCATTTCCACGGGTTTTCGTGTAACGTTAATCGAGTTAAATTCGTAGATTGTTTCAGGAATTCTAGCACGTCAGGATGTATTCTTGACAAATTGTTGTTATGTAGCTCCAAGACCTGAAAAAGAATTTGATGTTAATTTTAACTGAAGTGCAACTCAATCTTATCTCTTTTTTTCTTTATTTCTTTATTTTATGAGTATCACTTTACAAGACGATCTGAAAAATTAAGATTGACCCGCGCATTTTATTAATTTTGTAAATCTATTCTCATGAATACCTTTACTAGTTTTTTTTATTCTTTCTTATCAATCAAATATTCTATATAAAAGATAAATTTACGCACCTGTATTGTGTTGGATAATCTGTCCAGTGGAATTTCAGAAATGGCGTTGTGAGATAAAATAAGTTTCCTCACCGATTCAAAACCCATTGCTTTCAAATCTGGCATGCGAGTTAACCGATTTCCGGAGAAATTCAAATCGAATTGGAAGGAACCATCGACAGGCTTTTTTATATCGCTTGGCACACTGGTCAAGTTTTTGTGAGAGCAATCGAATATGAACGCTGTGTCCTCGGGTCTTACAAAACAGTCGCACTTTTCGGGACAACACTTTGGGTTCCTTTAGCACACACGTGAATGTTTTAGAATTCAAGTCCGTAATGCGCACATTTTTGAACTCGTTCGGGCTTTGGCAAGTCAAATTTCCTGGTATTATGTGGAAATAATGTTGGAATTTAGGATCCATTCTGCCCTCGATATAACGCAGAAAGTCGTACAATCGACAATCGCATTCTAACGGATTATCATCTACTAATATCGTCGCATGAGAACTCTGTGTATCAATTTCTGGGAAGTCGGCGTCGCGTAAGTAGATATTCTTTATTTTATTGTGAGTCAAATCCACTTTGATATTACTCGATACAAACTGCATATCCGTAGTCTGAAATAAGAAAAGAAAAAGTACCGTCAAGTATTATCGTCTATAATATAAATATCTTATAAATCTATCTGTCACACTTGTCAGTTTTAGATGTGCTTTTTCCCCGATAATTTTACTTACTTGAATAGAAGATATATTGTTATATTTGAGATCCAATTTTCGGAGTCGTATATGTCTTGTAATCCAGTCATCAAATATTTCCGAAATACTATTATTGGCTAAATATAATTTCTGTAATGAAGTGCAATGGCGAAAAGGCGATAAAAACTTATCGATAAATGCGATTTATCAATAATAGAATCTTTTTGTAAAGTAAGATTATTGTAGGAAAAATTTGCAATTTCCAAGTTTTCTAAGTAATTTAAACCATGGATGGAAATAGTCATCAGTTGATTTCTTGTATATATAGTTTCTCTCCAAAGCGTGCAATCCACTGAATAGGTCACTGCAAATAATTATCTATTAATAAAAGTATGAAAAACACAAGCAATTGTTATCGTTCGTATAATAACAGTCATTTAAACGTACTTGGAAATGGAGGTAATTCGATTTTTTGATAAATCTAATATTACTAAACCCTCCGTATTCAAGAAGATATAATCGGGCAAACTTTGAAGATCGTTAAAATTCAATTTCAAAATTTCGAGTTCCTTCAAATCCCGGAATATGTATCTAGGTAAGGTTCGAAGATAGTTTCGTTCCAAATTGATATCAATTAGCGACGTACATCCCCAGAAGAGATCTTCCGGTAGCGTGACAAATCCGTTCCTTTTCAATTTTAACACCTCCAGTTTCGTTAAATTAGCGAAAAATGCATCTGGCAAGGTTGTCATATTTCGCTTGTTCTCAAACAGAGTGAAAGTGCGTAGTTTCATGTTATTTCGTAACAGATTCCTCGGTAAATTTGTGAAATTGTTTTCAGATAAGTTGAGAACGTCGAGGTTTTTGAGCTTTGCGAAGATGTCTTCCGGTAACCTGACCATGTCATTCGTATTGAGATCGAGCTTTCGGAGAGCGACGAGCTCGTCGAAAATTCCCAACCGAGGCTCGGTTAAATGATTTACCGATAAATCGAGAAATCCTAGATTTTTCAGATTGTCGAATGTGCCTGGTTCTATCGATTGCAGAGCATTGTCGTTCAATTCGAGCCGAACCAATTCGGGGGTGTAGTTGAAAAATCTTGTGACTTGGTGTAAATTGTTGTTCGCTAAGGTCAGATACTTCAAATTTTTAAAGTCATCCAAATGATGTTTGACCAGGGCGAAGCTCTTGACCAGGGCGAAGCTCAAATTCTTGTACGATTGAAAGACCAAATCTTTCACGCTGGTGATTCCTAGCGTTTGCGTGATTTCGCCTAAACTGTTGTTAGTCGGTAAATCACACTTTTTGATGATTATTTCTTCGATTGTCTTCAAATCTGCCATCCAGTTCCATTGTATATAGGAAAATTCCGGAGAGTTAATGCAAAATTCCCGCAAGGACGGCACGTCCAAGTGGAAATCTGACCATTCCGGAGAGTTAATGCATTCGATCTGTGTAAAAGAAAAACACCCACTGATGCAAATTTTATTCGTTAAAAAAGAGTATAAAAAATGTATGAAAATATCTTAGGATAACGCAGAGATTTTCATGTTTTTTAAAAATTTCAAAACGGTATTATAGTTCCAAATATTTTTCTGAAAAAATTCAAAACCGAGTATGGAATAGAAAATATATCAGATAATCAGATGACGAATATTCGTAAATTTATATGTTTTTTCTCAAATTTTACATTTATGTTTCTGTGGAACGATTGATTAAAGGAAAGATTAAAGAATAAGAGATTCCATCAAATATTAAAAAGAATGATGAGCTACGAAGAACTTATAATCTCTATTTTACAATATTGCTGGCTAAGAATCAATTTGTGGTCTATTCCAAATTTTTGAGTACACCGGGTAATTCAGAACACTCGTGCCAGTCGTTTTTGAATGTCGTCAAAATTACAGGACAGCCAAACCAACTGCCATATTGAACCAAACCGTGGTCGAAGAACCATCATCGATGATTACTTTTGGTGTCCATTAGTAATGCAAATTTTTTTCCTAACTTCCTGTCACGTTATATAAAAAAAAAAGGCTGGCATGGGCTCTGAATCACCCGGTCTTTAAATATAAAGGTCTTGGAATGGTTGGGACGAATAATTTGATTTTTCTTTTTATCAAAGCATAGATCTCTGTGTCTTAATAAATGCAAAACATTCGTGACAAGTAGAGACGTACTGATATATATTGGCCAAGTAATGGGCCGTGTCCAATGTTCACGAGGAACGAGGAGTCATTCTTCGTTGTAGATTTTATCTCGATTCCTTTACGACCATTCCGAGCACAGATGCACGACTGATTTGTTGGGCAATGTAAAGTGGAAACGCTGCCCAGAGCAATAGCCAATATTGCAAATGCTTCACGAGTGATCATCTTGTGTTTAGTCTGATCCTCTGATATCTGTTTAAACAAACATAAACACACTTTTTTATTGTTGTACATTAATTAATTACAGTGAAGGGTACAGGGGGAAATCGATCAATGTCCATCCGAAGTAATTTCAAGAAAAACGCATTTTTAAGTTTCAAGACATCAGATAATTGGAAACTAGTAAAAAAAGATACTGGCAGTAAATATCGGAATGCATAGTGCATTTTTACTTACAAGGAGAATTTACGGGCTGCAAAACGCAGATATGAATCATACGTTACAGTTTGTAAGGAATTTCTTGAATGTGTATACCTAAAATATTATTGATTATTGGCCAGCCATTCAAAAATTACTAACAAAAAAAGATATTAGCCTGGTATATATTATTGTTGTAAGACTGAATTCCGCAAACCCCAAGTTTTCCTTGTTAGTGTTTAAGTCTGACTCTGATGATTCTTCTTTCACAAGCGCGTGAATTATGATCGTTTTTCCCTAGCGTGGTACATCTTTCGGACTTATATTTCGAATGACTTGTAACTGTTCAAAATAGATGATCAAAATAGATAAGAATTATAAAAGTTCTTTCAAAATGCCACAAAATAGCATCAGATCAATTTCAATAAAAAGTGAACTTTGATCGTTTTTTTTTGCACCATTCAATTATTTTATTACAATTATTAATATTATTTTCTTTCAATATTAATTTATTCTTTTGCAAATATCAAGCACAACACTGAAAATTGAAAGTATCGTGGCCTAGATAAATGTAACACTTCCTTTTTTCGAGATAAGCTCGTTGCTATACTCTTTTATAGTTGCCAATACTCTCATATATTACACATTTATTTCTTATATATTTATTCATATTTTATAAAATTTTTTAAAAATCTGTATTTATAATTAAAATATGAATTTATATGCAGGCATACATAAATTTCTCTTGTACATAAGAAAAAGTATATTTTGTTTTGTATCAAATTTTATTTATGGATATGATTTTTATTTTATTTGATATTGTGATACGTAAAAAAATGTATAGCAAAGTATAGCAACGAGATTAACCTGTATCTTTCTACATATTTTTATTTAATTACGAAAATTTAATCGCTTGTAGTTAGTTCATGAGGTATTGCAGCGCGATCTTCGATTTAAATTCTACAATTATAATGTTATATTGTGATAGTTACTGGACGACTCGTATAAAAACTATACATTTCAAAATGATCCACCGAATGATTAAAAACACGATCGTTGGGGCTTTGTTTTCATGTACTCCAAATAATAAAGTTTTAAAGCTTTTAATAAAAATAAAATTTACATTTTGACAGTAGATAGAAGATCTACTAGTAAGATTTGTGGAAGCCTTAATGTGTTACAAACGAGATAATTGCAAACGGAAACTATTATAGTAAAAGACTAGATGACGATTCTTGGTATTTCCCTAATCCGGGATCTCAATGAAGATATATTTATTTTTCAACGATTATTATATAAAAAAAAGAAAGAGAATTTGTTCTAACGGTACTCTGTCTCCTCGAATTCGCCAGCGGCAAAAATCTAAATTCCGAAAGTAGAGGAGGATCGCCGCGGCTGCTGGCGAACGGTTCCACCGTAGAGAAACCCGATTTGATTTATCGGAACTGTCACTGAAATGACACTACGACCAATTCGACCGCACGACCGCGCACTCTGGCATGCTCTGGCACCAACTGACTCCAGTTTATTGTGAACAATCTGTCCCTTTGACCCCTTGTCCGCCCTTTCCAACCAACCGCGCCATCCTCTTATTCTTTTTTTGTCTTACTTGTACTCCTCCTATTCCTCCTCTCGCTCGGTTGTTCGCGCTCGCCGCCTCTCTTTATCTACTATCAGCAATAATATGTACATCTGGGGTCATAAATGTCGGAATCATGTGTGTGGAGTCGCACTCGTATCACGTCAGTCGGAAATTCCAAGCGCTGGACGATAGAAACTTGTATGACACTTTTTTGTCTCTGTACAATATATGTATCTGTTTTACGTACACATCTCTGTGTACAATGAGGATCTTTTTTACTTTTTTTTGTAATATACGTTTATCATGATACTTTGTATCTGTTATTTCTTTTAAATAATCTTTTTTAGCTTGTGGACTTTTCTAGATTGGCACTCTTTTATTCGGTTACCACTTATCTATTCGATGAAATCCGAAATGTATTCGGCATTTTGATAATATTAATACGCGAGCTTGATAAGAATAGCGACAATAGAAGAGGGGCCAGGTGCTAATGATATTTTTATTATCATTCCTATCATTGAAATCTTTTGTATATAATATAACATCGATGAAATTGTTATATACATATGTATATTTGTATAAGATGATCAGAATTTAAATATTAAAGTCTTATTACTTTTTTAAAAATGCAATAATTCTCAAGAAATCTTTACTCTTTGGCAAACTTAAAGAATTTAGGGTTCCATTAAAAAATATGAAGTTGACCTTTATTTCACCTGTATTTCCTCACGTTATATATGGGTGATTCCGTTGAATTGGTTTGATATCAACTTCAGCTATACTTATATCATCTTAAATTGTCCAATTTGAAATCGTGCAAGAAAATTTTAAAATATATGACGACTTATTTTATTTTTAACTTATTTTACACTGAATGTGAGGGTCCTAAAAATATTGAGAACCAAGTTTCGTTCCTCACAATTCTTCATATCTTGAAATAAAAATTTTAACGTCCCGCTTTCTCGGCGATTCACTCGAAGTACCGTTTTTTTTCCGTAATTACGCTTTTGAATATCGTCGTCGTATAGCATGTGAGCTGTGATGGGGAAGTTGGACAGCGCCATGTACTATAAAGGATTGTTTCCTTTCATATGAATATGATCTTTCTTTATTATACAAGAAGCAACAGATACATTATGTGAGTTTAAAATGTGGATGACAGCTTTGTAGCTATCGCTAACAGTATCTCTTTGCATACAATACATGATGCACATATATAATGTCTGCTGACAATATCTACACTTGATGCTAATAAAGTTATAGGAAACACCTTATATAAACTATTATATAAAAATATGTATATTACGTATAAACCTATATATATCATATAAACTATTTTTTTATTATAAAATTATTGCATTATATACACAGGTATATTTTATGACTTAAGTGCATCACATTACATAAAATAACCCTTGAGTATTTTCTTATAAAAGTTATTAAACTGTACCTTATATATATATAACATACAATAAAGCTTATAATATTGCACGAAAAACTACACCATTAACCCGTTGAGGTCACATGGGGTCTAGTGGACCCCAGGCTTTTTTTTTTTTTTTTCTTAAAAGTATACTATTTGGAGAGTAAAACGCACAAAGGTTTTTTGCTCTATTTCAATAAATTTTGATGAATATTTTTGTGAAAATAGTCAAATTTCTCGAAAAAAAATTTTTTTCCTCGCGTTTTTTCAACATAAAAATTTTTTTAAAATTATTGGATTATCAAGAGGAAGTCAGAAATTAATTCCAGTTCAAGGTTTGAGTCGATACATCAAAAAGAACGCAAATGGAAACTGTTGTGGGGTCCATTGGACCCCATGTGACCTCTACGTTACTTTTAGGAGGTGTGACCTCAACGGGTTAAAGATGCATTTTAAAATGACATATTTACGAGAGGACTAAACATTTGATAATATATTATGTAGTATTCACATAATCAAAGCTATAATTTGTAACAAGTTACAAAAATTTTATTCTGGAATCTCATATGACCCGCAGGAAGTACTTGAATTCAAGTACGTATTTCTTATGATTAAGCGAAATATTCTTAGATATTTCCCGAAAATTTATATCGATAGCAGTACAGTAAATGTTCAAAATATATATGTATAAAGTAATTTTTTATCTAAGTTACTTAAATGAGTTATTCCTGAAAATTATTTAATTTTATAGGAATCGATAAAAAGTCGATAAATTATAATAATAGTTATATATCTATAGTGAGTTTAATCTAACATCAGTCAGTTGCTCATCACTCATTTTTCCTGCTTGTTTTTTTTTTGTGTTTTCTTAAGTTTGTATTCTTAATTGTTTTGGTTGAGATTCTAAATTAGATCAGGCCTTCTTAAAAAAAATAAAAATAAAAAAAATATCAAAATGTTCTTGCGTGGTTCTTGATATTGCACATATCAAAGACGGACCTATAAATGATTGCTAGTTACTATACTTTTTCATGAATCTTTCTACCTTCGTACTATCAGACAAGACATTCTTCATTATCGCGTTTCATTAAATGTTCGGGTATGAGAGAATGATGCTTTGTTTCCATTCAACTTACATGACTCCCGCGGAGTACCCATTCGAAACAATTGTACCTTCGACTCTTTATCACACGTGAACTTTTTAAGCGCGTAGGCGGCGTAGTGGTCGGTGGAGTCTCAGGAAGCCCAATGGGATAGATGAGCTCTTTCTTTACCTCGTTTGAAAGAGTTGGTGATTCTCGAAGATTTTGTTCCCGGCGATGCTGTTTCTCGCAAGTTTAGGCTTGATGCGGCAGCGCGTATCTCATTTGTCCCAAAACCAGGGATCTCCCCATTTGACATACGTGTTCATGTCAAGTACGCCTTCAGTTCTGAGTCCAGGTCGTCGGTATGGCCGATGTCGCCGTACAAGATTAATATCACTCGCGCTCGACCTTCGCTCAACGCTTGACTGTGGGCGGCACGAAATTCCATCCTTCCCCAGACGCTCTTCAGGAAGTTCGGCGACAGCACCACTATCGTCCGTCTGGAATTTTCTACGGCGATGGCGATATTCGCCGGGATCCATTCGCCCAGTAAAATTCCGATAGTGAAGGCAGAGCTTGAACGGCGTCGGACCGTTTTCCAACTTGGGCACCAGTTCGTCCACGACGAAGTCGTGGTCCTTGTGCGAGTAGCTCACGAATGCGTCGTACATTTTTCCTTATCTACTCCTCTTCCGTTACGAACCATAAGCACCACTGATGCGCGAAAAGCCACACCTTAATTTGCTGTTGGTATTTGTAATAGAGTAGCCCAAAGATGCCGATAAGAAATCCCCACTAGAGAGATTACTATACAAATGCCGATAATCACTGTCGTGTACAACGGGCAAAAATCATCCATTTTCATTTACCGATACGGAATGTTCCTTCCCGAACACGTCACTTTAAGCAGATCGGTCAGATTCGTGAATTTCGCTTGAATGAAACTTAGAAAATCCTTAGCTTCGCAATCGCATTTCCCATGGAATTTCGTGTAACGTTAATCGAGTTAAATTCGTAGATTGTTTCAGGAATTCTAGCACTTTAGGATGTATTCTTGACATGTTGTTGTTATGTAGCTCCAAGACCTGAAATAGAATTCGATGTTAAATTTTAACTGAAGTGCAACTTAATCCTATCTTTTTTCCCCTTTATTCCTTTATTGTATTGATACTTTACAAGACAATCTGAAAAAATTAAGATTGACCCGCGCATTTTGATTAATTTTTTAAATCTATTCTTATGAATACCTTTACTAGATGTTTTTTAATTCTTTCTTATCAATCAAATATTCTATATAAAAGATAAATTTACGCACCTGTAGTGTGTTGGATAATCTGCCCAGAGAAATTTCAGAAATGGCGTTGTGAGATAAAATAAGTTTCCTCACCGATTCAAATCCCATTGCTTTCAAATCTGGCATGCGAGTTAACCGATTGCCGGAGAAATTCAAATCGAATTGGAAGGAACCATCGACAGGCTTTTTTCATATCGCTTGGCACACTAGTCAAGTTTTTGTGCGAGCAGTCGAATATGAACGCTCTGTCCTCGGGTCTTATAAAACAGTCGCACTTTTCGGGACACACTTTGGGTTCCTTTAGCACACACGTGAACGTTTTAGAATCAAGTCCGTAACGCGCACATTCTTCAACTCGTCCGGGCTTTGGCAAGTTAAATTTCCTGGTATTATGTGGAAATAATTTTGGACTTTACGATGCATTCTGCCCTCGATATAACGCAGAAAGTCGTACAATCGACAATCGCATTCTAACGGATTATCATCTACTAATATTATCGCGTCTTGAGAAGTCTGTGTATCAATTACTGTGAATTCGGCATCGCGTAAGAAGATGTGCTTTATTTTATTGTGAGTCAAATCCACTTTGATATTACTCGATATAAACTGCATATCTGTAGTCTGAAATTAGAAAAGAAAAAGTACCGTCAAATATTATCGTCTATAAATATCTTATAAATCTATCTGTCGCATTTATGTCAGTTTTAGAGAGGTGCTTTTTCCAGATAATTTTACTTACTTGAATAGAAGATATATTGTTGTATTTGAGATCCAATTTTCGGAGTCGTACATCGCTTACAATCCAGTCACTAAATATTTCCGAAATACTGTTATTGGCTAAATATAATTCCTCTAAATCCGAGCAATCGTGAAAAGGCGACTTATCGATAATAGGCGATTTATCAATAGTAGAATCTCTTTGTAAAGTAAGATTATTGTAGGACAAATTTGCAATCTTCAAGTGTATTAAGGAACTGAAACCTTGGTTGGAAATAGTTATCAGCTGATTTTCTTGTATATTTAGTTCCTCCAAAGCGCGCAATCCACTGAATAGGTCACTGCAAAGAATTATCTATTGATAAAAGTATGAAAAACACAAGCAATTGTTATCGTTCGTATAATAACAGTCATTTAAACGTACTTGGAAATGGAAGTAATTCGATTTTTTGATAAATCTAATTTTACTAAATGCTCCGTATTCAAGAAGATATAATCGGGCAAACTTTGAAGATCGTTAAAATTCAATTCCAAAATTTTGAGTCCCTTCAAATCCCGGAATATGTATCTAGGTAAGGTTCGAAGATAGTTTCGTTCCAAATTGATATTAATTAGCGAAGTACATCCCCAGAAGAGATCTTCCGGTAGCGTGACAAATCCGTTCCTTTTCAATTTCAACATCTCCAGTTTCGTTAAATTAGCGAAAAATGCATCTGGCAAGGTTGTCATATTTCGCTTGTTGTCAAACAGAGTGAAATTGTGTAGTTTCGTGTTATTTTGTAACAGATTCTTCGGTAAATTTGTGAAATTGTTTCGAGATAAGTTGAGAACCTCGAGGTTTTCGAGCTTCGCGAAGATGTCTTCCGGTAACTTGACCATGTAATTCAAATTGAGATCGAGGCTTTTGAGAGCGACGAGCTCGTCGAAAATTCCCGATCGAGGCTCGGTTAAATGATTTTTCCATAAGTTGAGAAACGTCAGATTTTTCAGATTGTCGAATGTGCCTGGTTCTATCGATTGAGAGCATTGTCGCCCAATTCGAGCAACTGCAGTCCGGGAGTGTAGTTGAAAAATCCTGTGACTTGGTGTAAATTGTTGTCGCGCAAGTTGAGGTTCGTTAAGTTGACTAGACCAGCTAATAGATCTTTATCTGCGTAGGACACATTGTTGCTCGTTAAGGACAGTGACTTCAATTTTCGAAGTCATCCAAATGATGCTTGACCAGGGCGAAGCTCAAATTCTTGTACGATTGAAAGACCAATTTTTCCACGCCGGTGATTCCTAGCGTTTGCGTGATTTTGCCTAAACTGTTGTTAGTCGGCAAATCACACCTGGAGAAGAACATCGTTTTGATAGTCTTAAATTCCGGCAAGGACGACACGTCCAAGTGGAAATCTGACCATTCCGGAGAATTAATGCATACGATCTGTGTAAAAAGAAAACACCCACTGATGCAAATTTGATTCATTAAAAAAAAAGGGTATAAAAAAATTTATGAAATAATCTTAGGATAACGCAAAGATTTTCTATGTTTTTTAAAAATTTTTAAATGGTATTATAGTTCCAAATATTTATAGTTCCAAATATTTTTCTGAAAAAATTAAAAAACGAGGACAGAATAGAAAATATATCAGATGATCAGATGACGAATATTCATAAATTATATATTCATTCTCAAATTTTTTATATTTGTTTCTGTAGAATGATTGATTAAAGAAAAAATTAAAGAATGAGAGATTCCATCAAATATTAAAAAGAATGATGAGCTACGAAGAATTTATAATCTCTATTTTATAATATTGCTGGCTAAGAATCAATTTGTGGTCTATTCCAAATTTTTGAGTACATCGGGTAATTCAGAACACTCGTGCCAGTCGTTTTTGAATGTCGTCAAAATTACAGCGCAGCCAAACCAACTGCTAAACTGAACCGAACCATGTTTGAAGAACCATCATCGATGATTACTTTAGGTGCCCATTAGTAATGCAAATTTTTTTCTTCCTGTCACGTCATATAAAAAAAAAGGCTGGCATGGGTGCTCTGAATCACCCGGTCTTTGAATATAAAGGTTTTGGAATGGGGACGAATAATTTAATTTTTCGCATAGATCTCTGTAACTGTGTCTTAATAAATGCAAAACGCTCGTAACTAGTAGAGACGTACTTTTATAAATTGGCCTTGTTGAATGTTCACGAGAAACGAGGAGTCATTCTTCGTTATACAGTTTATCTCGATTCCTCCATCGACACTCGGAGCACATATGCACGACTGATTTGTTGGGCAATGTAAAGTGGAAACGCTGCCCAGAGCAATAGCCAATATTGCAAATACTTCACGAGTGATCATCTTGTGTTTAGTCTGATCCTCAGATATCTGTTTAAACAAACATAAACACACATTTTTTTATTGTTGTACATTATTTTATTAATTACTTATTCTATTACAGTTGAAGGGTACAGGGGAAAACCGATCAATGTCCCTCCGGGATAATTTCGAGAAAAACGCATTTTTAAGTTTCAAGACATCAGATATTTTAGGAAACTATTGAAAAAAAAAATACTGGCAGTGAATATCGGAATGCATAGTGTATTTACTTACAAGGAGAACTTACGGGCTGCGAAAACGCAGATATGAATCATACGTTAACAGTTTGTAAGAGATTCCCCGATGTGTACCTAAAATATTATTGGCTATTCGCCAGCTATTCAAGAATTACTAACAAAAAAATATTTTAGCTTCGTATATACCATTGTTGTAAGACCGAATTCCGCAGCCCCCAAGTTCTCCTTGTTAGTGTTTACGTCTGACTCTGATGGTTCTTCACAAGCGCGTGAATTAGGATCGTTTTTCCCTAGCGTGGTACATCTTTCGGACTTATTTCGAATGACTTGTAACTGTTCTTGATCAAAACAGATAAGAATTATAAAAGTTCTTTGAAAATACCACGAGATAGCATTAGATCAATTTCGATAAAAAGTGGACTTTGATCGTTTTTCCTCTGTACCTTCAATTATTTTATTACAATTATTAATATTATTTTCTTTCAATATTAATTTATTCTTTTGCAAATATCAAGCACAACACTGAAAATTGAAAGTATCGTGGCCTAGATAAATGTAACACTTCCTTTTTTCGAGATAAGCTCGTTGCTATACTCTTTTATAGTTGCCAATACTCTCATATATTACACATTTATTTCTTATATATTTATTCATATTTTATAAAATTTTTTAAAAATCTGTATTTATAATTAAAATATGAATTTATATGCAGGCATACATAAATTTCTCTTGTACATAAGAAAAAGTATATTTTGTTTTGTATCAAATTTTATTTATGGATATGCTTTTTATTTTATTTGATATTGTGATACGTATAAAAATATATAGCAGAGTATAGCAACGAGAATAACCTGTATCTTTCTACATATTTTTATTTAATTACGAAAATTTAATCGCTTGTAGTTCATGAGGTATTGCAGCTCGATCTCTGATTTAAATTCTACAATTATAATGTTATATTGTGATAGCTACTGGACGACTCGTATAAAAACTATAAATTTCAAAAGGATCCACCGAATGATTAAAAACACGATCGTTGGGGCTTCGTTTTCATGTACTCCAAATAATGAAGTTTTAAAGCTTTTAATAAAAATAAAATTTACATTATGACAGTAGGTAGAAGATCCTACTAGTAAGATTCGTGGAAGCCTTAATGTGTTACAAACGAGATAATTGCACACGAAAACTATTACAGTAAACGACTAGGTCACGATTCTTGGTATTTCCTTAATCCGGGATCTCAATGAAGATATATTTATTTTTCAACGAAATACTTATACATATTTATCGGATTCTACCGTATGGCGAACCGAACAACAAATTGTATATTCCCCCCCTTTTTTTTTGTAAAAAATGTGGCATTTTATCTGAATCAGAAACTGATAAAAAAACGGGGAAACTTCTGGCACGAAGCTGTTATTATTTGTAGTGTATAATTTATCTTCAGTTGGCAGCAATCGTTTTGTATCTATTTTGTGGACGGTAAAAAAAACAGCATCATTATAAACCTGTTTCTTAGAAATTTACCGCAAATTATTTGCAATTCATAGTAATCGTATGTTCGCTGTTACTTTTTTATTTATTTATACCTCTCGTAAAAAAAAAACATTAGCGTTACAAGGTGTATGGTATTAGGTAAATCCACACTCACGTAAATCGTTATCCATCTATGCGAATAATCTATTCGCAGTATTATAGTTAAGAAATAGTTTTACAACGAGGAAAAACCTATCGTTTAATTCATTATCGATGGAAATTAATCCGAACCGAAATGAGAGAATCAATTATTTTGAGGCTTATAAAGGTCGAAAAGTATATAGATATAAACGGAGATATATATACAGGATGTTTCAAAATCTCCAATTTTTTAAAACAGATTCTCCTTTAAATTGATTATTTTATAATTATAGCCGCATTTGCAATTTTCGTATATTATATAAAATAAGATTGATTTTAATGAAATTCGATTTTAATTCTTACGAAATTCAGGTTCGAAATAAAACTGAACCACAAAAACTTCATTCATTGTATTAAATTCAAGTATACGTGAATTTTACTTTTCAAGATTAAAAAATTTGAGATTTAAGAATTTTTTCAATTATAATGACGATCCATATCTCACAAGATTTTTCCAAAAGAGAGAAAGAAAGGAAGATCTATTATTTTGTGTTCAAAATATTATTGTAAATTGAATAGATAATTTTGATTTATTTAATGTTTTGTAACAAGGTATGCATAATTGGTACAAATGTTTAACTAATGTCGTAAATATGAAATAGTTTTTGGGTCGAAGATAATTTTGAAAAATCACTGAAAGTTTTAAACATATATATCTCCGGATGTACTTTTTCTTTTCCATGATTACGCCGCATTATTGTTCGGCTATATCTTAAGTAATCGTATGAAAATAGCATTAAGAACATGCGAAAATGATACGCTATCGGCGTGATTGATTACTATTATCTTTCATTCAAAAACTATTGAGTTTTTTTTTCGATCGGTGTTCGTTGTTACACGTTACACCGTTCGAGAGCACCCTGTTAAACTTGAAAAATCTAATTCGCCGGTATCGCTGATAAAAACGATAACCGGTAAGATATTAATACTCGTTAAACCGCATGCATTTAAACGCAAACAAATAACACGCTCGAGATTTTATCCAAATTCCGTGATTCTGACGGGTCTTTCTGAGATTTGCGACGACATTTCCTAAGAATGTAAAGACCGAAGCGACGATTGCAGAAGTACATAAGAAAGACGACTAATATTCATTTCTACATTAATGCAGATTAACTTAAATCTCGATTTAATTTACTTTTTATCTTTTTCTACTTTTTAAAATCCATTAAATTCCATAATTCTGACGACTGACGGATCTTTCTGACATTTGCGACGACATTTCTTATAAGAATGTTAAAGGTTGAAGCGATGATTGCAGAGGTACAAAAAAGACGGCTAATGTCCATCTCTATATATTAATACAGATTAACTTAAATATCTCGATTTAATTTACCTTTTATCTTTTTCTGCTTCTTAGAATTCATGAAATATCGTAATTATGATGGATCTTTCTGATATTTGCGTTAACATTTCTTAAAAATGTTAAAGGTCGATGCGATGATTGCAGAGGTACACAAAAAACACGATTAAAACTTAAATTTCGGTTTAATTTACTTTTATCTTTTTCTAATTCTTAGAACTCGAAAAAGATGTAAGTTATAAACCGAGATTTAAATTAATCTACATTGGTAGAAATATAAACACAAAATCGTCAAGACTTAATCGCAGATTTTACTGATTAATTTTCTTTATCAATTACACATGCAAGTGTTGGACCAAAGATTCATCGCGCTGAGCCTCGAGTAAAGCTGGAAATAAAGCTACGTATTTATTAATTAAATGCTCATTGGTTTCAACACTTTTACCTAGAAAGAAAGAGAAAGAGAGGAAAGTTTCGAATCTTTTATTTTATCTAATTGCGTAAAAGGATGTTTCGCAATTGGTTGGTTAAAAAATATTTAAAGTGACTTTCCCTGAAACTTGAGAAAGAAATTATCGATGTTTTCGCAGCAAATGAACCAAATCCGATAAATTCTCGTGAATTGTCATTTATATCGAATATGTCCCCGCAAATTGCGTTCGCGGCGGGCAATTTCTGCGTAAAAAGTGCTATCATATTAATGATAACACGTGATCTTTGCACGCTCCGCGATATTTTTTCACTTCCTCTGTTTTTATTTTCCATTCTCCGTGTATACATATATGTATACATTCGTTTCCACACAAGTATACGAAACTACATAAAACATCCCGCTCTTTCTTTTTACAAACATGACGTATATAATTTCGCTTTTTTCTCTTATCGGAGATCCTCTTATTGGAGCACACGCTCTCACGCGTTCGACAGTTTACTTACTGTCCGACATTTCAATTTGAGATTAGTTAGCAACATTGAGGAAAAAAAAAGATCGATAGACACCCGGATCCACAAAGTTCATTAGGCTACAATTATATCTCGATTCCCGCGATACGACACGACTCCTTTGCTCCTCTCGCTTTCTTGTCGCGTATCTTTCTTGGATATGTTTCAATTATGTCTCGCGTTATATAAACACCGGACGTGTAAACGCGCTGTAAAGTCACAACGGCGTCGTCGGGGCTCGGGACATTCCCAAAGAGCACGTTATTACCCAGTGGTAATGACCGAGCTTGTGGGATTGTGAGGAGAACGGATCTTACGGGCCTTGTTGATTTACTTTAGAGAGACGAACGTCGTGACGGTAGGAAAAAAAAAGAGAAAAAGAAAGCGGTATATCCCGATCCTTGGTAATACCAAACGGCTCGATTAGATAGACGAACGTCGCGTGACGGTAGGAAAAAAAAACAGGAAAAGAAAGCGGCGTATCCTGATCCTTGGGAATACCAAACGGCTCGGCTACGATTCGATCAACGAAACGCCAGTTATGTGCGGATCGTCCTTGGCGCGTGCCTACACGAACGAACGTTGTTTGCGTCATGCCAGGGCCTGACTTACCCACCATATTCAGGCGTTGTATGTCAGTACGCCTGATCTGTCTATGAAAAGACGGGACGATGTTTACACATTTACTATTAGTCGGGTTTAATAACATCCGTAGTTATAATTACTGGCGTAAGATGTCGTACAAATGTTCAGTTAAATCCGGCTTTATAATAATTGTTAGTACTCTGCACTTTGACGAAGAAAGGTAAACTTATAAGTCCGGTCTTAGGGAAACGTGTAAACGCTAATTTCTATTTCCACCAACGTAAATTAATTTTGATCTTGGTTTACATTACTTTTATCTTTTTCTAATTCTTAAAATAAAAAAAAAGTGATAAAAGGTAAACTTTACTTAACAAGATTAAAGTTAGTCTCCATTGGTGACTATATATGAACATAAATAAGTTGTTACGATTGTGCAACTCAAAATAAAATTATGAAAAGTAGGATATCTTTTGTATTTCCCTGACAAAATCAAGATTTTAAGATTTCAAGATTTCTTTGAATGAGAATAAAATAACTACAGATGTTACTAAACCCTCCCGGAAGTGTTGCAAATGTTGGCTCCCGGGTACCCTTACCAATGCACCCGAAAAAGGTCATCCGGAAAAAGGAATCCGATATACCCCCTGGTCCTTTCCCGAGGATGCTCTCATGTACATAAGGTTTCCCCCTCGTTAAAAAAAAGATGTTGCTAAACCCGATTAATAGCGACGTGTAAATAGGTATATATTTTTATTTATGAAGTCTATCAATTGTACAGGTGTAAAATTGATAGAATTCATAAATAAAAATATTGAACTTGTAATATAAAATTTCCTATTTAAATTATTCTATTTCCATTTCTCAGACAATTGGGACATGAAACGTCTTAGAGACGTCTTAATAACGTCTTATGTCTAAAACTTTTATTTTCGCAAAAGATACAAATAAGCTAAATCTGCCTCAATGTAATTAATTTACGCGGTTCATCAGAATATAGAAGATCTTTCTTTTTTGCATTTTCAAATTTCTATATGTCAGCCTATCAAGCGCGCGGGAGGAGGAGGAGAGAAGAGCAAGCGCAAACATGTTCCCTTTGCGATAAGGAATTCAGGCGGTGCGACGTTGTTGAATTTCGATCGTTATTGACCACTTGATTCTTGGAAAACGAATTTCGATTGGCGAGTCTGCAAACAATATGGCGGCAATATTGTTAGTCAGCGGTTGCGGAACACCCGCACCTTTTTTTTTTCCTTTTTCCGAACGAGATCGCTCCCAGGCGACACGATGTCCAAAATCGGGTCTCACGTCCCGATTTCGGACACTGCGCTGTCTGGGCTGGAGATCTATTGACCACGAGCAAAATCGGCTGGATCCGATCCTGCATGCGGATCCGGGATGGTCGGTCAGGCGCGCGAGGCGGTGCCTGAACCGGTTACGCGGAAACGATACGTCCGTCCGTCCGCAAACGCGCGTCGTTTTTACTCACCAATCGCAATATGGTGGGCTACGTTACGACCATTTGCGGGGGGCCTCCCTTTCCACCGCCTTTTCCGTTTTTCCACCGTCGGGCGACAATAGATTGTTACCCAGTAACGAATATCACAAACGCGCGTACGTGTATCTACACCTCTCGTATTATACGCGTACGCGCGCGACACGTGATCTTCCGCACAATCTTCCTGTATTATATAAAAACAAAAAAAGAAAGAGAATTTGTTCTGACGGCACTCTGTCTCTTCGAATTCGCCAGCGGCAAAATTCTAAATGCCGAAAGTAGAGGAGGATCGCCGCGGCTGCTGGCGAACGGTCCCAACGTAGAGAAACCCGATTTGACTCATCGGAGCTGTCACTGAGACACTATCAATTCGACCGCACGACCGCGCACTCTGGCATGCTCTGGCACCGGACTGACTCCAGCTCATTGTGAACAACCTGTCCCCCTGTCCCCCCCTTTCCACTCAACCCCACCCCCTCTTATTTTCTCTTTGTCCGACTTGTACTCCTCCTGTTCCTCCTCTCGCTCGGTCTCGTTCGCGCTCGCCGTCTCTCTTTATCTACTATCAGCAATAGATGTAGCACAGATGTACACCCGGGGCCATAAATGTCTGAATCGTGTGTGTGGAGTCGCACTCGCATCACGTCAGTCGGAAATTACAAGCGCTGGACGATAGAAACTTGTGTAACAATTTTTTTGTCTCTGTATAATATATGTATCTGTTTTACGTACACATCTCTGTGTATAATGCGGATCTTTTTTTACTTTTTTACGTAATATACGTTTATCACGCTACACTTTGCAACTGTTTCTTTTAAATAATCTTTTTTAGCTTGTGGACTTTTCTCGATTGGCACTCTTTTATTCGGTTACCACTTATCTATTCGATGAAATGCGAAATGTATCCGGCATTTTGATAATATTAATACGCGAGCTTGATAAGAATAGCGACAATAGAAGAGGGGCCAGGTGCTAATGATATTTTTATTATCATTCTTATCATTGAAATCTTTTGTATATTATATAACATCAATGAAATTGTTACATACATATGTATATGTATTTGTATAAGATGATCAGACTTTAAAAAATATGAAGTTGACCTTTATTTCACCTGTATTTCTCACGTTATATTGATTGATATCAAATTCAACTATTCTTAAATCATCTTAAATTGTCCAATTTGAAATCGTGCAAGAACATTTTAAAATATATGACGACTTATTTTATTTTTAGTTTACACTGAATGTGAGGATCCTAAAAATATTGAGAACCACAAGTTTTGTTTCTCACAATTTTTCATATCTTGAAATAAAAATTTTAACGTCTCGCTTTCTCGGCGATTCGCTCGATGTACCGTTTTTTTCTCCGTAATTACGCTTTTGAATATCGTCGGTCGTATAAAATATACATATATAACATTTATTTATAACTGAGATGGATAAGATTGTCATATCGGTCACGCGTTTCAGTCTCTGGACAGTTATCAGATGCAGTCACCGAGTAAATTAATTTAATGTAAAATTTACATTAAACTAACGCTGCGAATTCATATCCGACTTGGTGTCACTCTTTTCTTCTTTTTTTTTTCTCATGATCCCCAGGAGTCGCAATGCAGCGCGGAATTCGAGTGGCACACCGAAGTGATCTGCGTGAAACATGCCAATTCTCGGAATATGTCTCGGGAAGATGCATCGTCCTCCAGGATTCTCTTGGAACAATTTTCTCCTAGTCACGGTAAACAGCCATATATTTCTTTATAATTAGATTTCAACTCTGAATTTAGTGGGACAGACCGAGGCAAGTGATAAGAGTATTTCTATTATATAACTGAGGAAAACAACAAAATAAAATTGTTAATTTCTCTTTATCTTCAAACATTTGTCGAATTATTTTACGTTGAAAAATATTAAAGAATAACATTATTTTATACTTTAATAATGAATTTATCAAATTCTTTTTTTGCACCTGATTTATTTCTTTCTATTTGTCTCAGTTTATTTCGGCATAATAATTATTAATATTATGATGATTAATATTTATGCTTACAGCTGGAGCGGTAGCTGGCGTAGTATTAACTGTGATCGCGGTGTTAGCCGCTTTAATTTATTTCCGAAATCCAGTAGAAAGGGCATGCTGTCATTCCTGGACAAACCTGTTTAGTTTCAGAAGAGGCTCAGGTCGTGTCCAATATTGTAGAGTACGTTTGCTCCGTTCTTCTCACTTTAAAACGTTTATAATGTTACATGATTTTTCTTTATTAAAATACCGTATGTATGTGCTACATGTACACCTTGCTTTTTCATCATAGGTCGATACCACTGAGGAAGCTAGACTTTTGCTCGACGCTTCCGATCCTACGCAGTGTCAATCGGACAGCGATGACGCTCTTCTACATGCATAGCGATGTGGTTGTTATTATTTCTGTTTTAGATTGTAGGTACGTAATTACTGAGCAGTACGTTATTTTCAATATTTCTATAAATTGTCGAATAAAGCGTCTTGAAAACCCCATATAAAATTATCTAAATATATTACATTAATAAATTGTGTTTCATAAATTCTATCGCTTTACATCTACTTCTCCATTATTCTCTTTCTTTTGTTTCAATATAAAAATAAATGCAAATGAAGCATTTCGTACAAATACTTGTGTATCGCAAGGACTTTTATAGTATGAGAAAAATAATATCTGCTAATTAATAACAAGAAACATTATTAAGTTTTATTATATAGACTTAGTATTATCATTAAATAATTAAATCTTATGTTAGTTTGATTTGGACATTCCATAAAAAGATTATAATATCTTATATTCTGTATAACAAGTATGTATACTTTGGTCGCAACTTATACAGCTTTTTACGTTACTTTGTTAGATTTAAAGTTTATAGTATAATGAAATAATTATCCTCGATAACAATATAATTACAAGTACTTATAAAAGCGAATAGTAAAACGCGAAGAACGTAAATTGTAAATATACACAAGTGTAAACGTAGGATGCAGCGGACGCTGTAGCATTGTCCTTTCGTTTACCAGGTTTGGAAACGCATATATCTTCGCAATCTTCATCCTCACACAGATCACACAAAGTTGTCTTTCTAGGCTCGTAAAATGCTCTTGCTCTTCTTGCTGTGCATGTGTGAAAACAGCAAAAAAGTAATTTTTAAAAATCTTATAAGATATATTACATATTATTATTTATCTTAGAATATCTTTTAAATTTTTTTCTAGATTAATTTATCAATAAAACATTTACGTTATACTTACACGAATCATAATAGTCGTATACAGAAACGGGAACTGGTTTTTGCTTAGCTACTTTATGCGTCCTGAACGCGGACTCGGTTGGGCAATATTCTTCCTTCACCATCTATGATAATAAATGATTTTCTTTATTTCTCATTTATCAATTACACCTCTTATCAGATTTTTATGGAAAAATCTATTCAAATAATTTGTTAATTGATAATTATTTATGATCTGTGACATATACCTTGTCGAAATATAAAACCACCATTGTGTCACCATTTCTAGTTTCCACACGTTTTACATGTGATGATATCTCTAAACTCGGTAGCGAATCTCTGTCTACTGTGAAGCCAGAAGGTAGGCTCACTTCCATAACAGCCATGTTGCTCTCGTTTGCTTCTTCGGTTGGAACAAATCTGACAAATAATGGCTTGATTATATAATCTTCGATCAACAAAGTCGTATAATTGTTGTCTAATGTCCATTTCTATTAATACAGATTACAGATTAACTTTAAATCTACTTTTTATCTTTTTCTAATTCTTAGAGCTAGAAAAAGATGAAAAATAATAAGTTAAACTAAGGTTAAGTCTGTAAGTCAATTCCTGCTAGTAGCCGATGTCCAGATATTTTAACGCTTTGCTTTGCACGGCTTGCGTTAATTGATTCGTATTCTGAAAAGTAGTTTTTTTTAATATAAATTATATTGTGCGTCATGTAGCAAAAAAGATAATTATCGGTACCTTCAGATAATTTAGAATGACAATATTTGGTACAAAGTTGAGCATGTTCTGCTCGCCGCAACAAATGGCATTCTTATTAAATTTGCCAAGTTCGGGATACTTGGAAGTCACCTGTGTAATACACAATCAATAAAAGAGTGGGATATTTTTCAAAGTTTTTAAATTGATACTCAATGTGGATTATAAAAATTTAGAAGAGATTAGCTTGGAGAATAGAAAATCGACAAGATTTTATTAAATTGGAAGCAATGTTATTATCAACTGGAGAAATTTGTAATTTTCGGATTCTGGAACCGCATTATTAGATATGTTGATGGTGCATTTGCACCCGCCTGGTCAGCATTTCTCAAATTCAGAAATACCGCTTCGTTTTTATATTGCGTTTCTCCCTCAGCCTAAAGTAGAACAACAACATTTATGGTTGTCGGACAGTTGCGCGAGCAAAAAATAGAAACAAAAGATCATTACGTTGACAAGTAATTTGTGTTCAACACTGTCGCCAGCTAAAACACTGTTAGCGGTCACTTTTATAGTGATGTACCCCAATTCTCTTGGAATAATCATAAATGATACACTCGAGCCGGAATTGGCTTTCATATCGACTTTTTTCCTACGATATAACTCCAATTCTGAAAAATTAAACAACAGCAATCTAATCCTGTAAACTTTTCTTAATTGGATTCTCATAGTTATATACAATTATAAACAACAAGTCTATTATTGTCATTCTCTTTTTTTCTCGACTTAAATAACATTACATCACTTACTCGGTACATCGTGAACTTCATTAGAAACCTCCGCGAAGTCAAATTGTCCCTCGTTTGTTAGCAGAATTTCATCTGTCATGTCCTTATTCATATAATTGAACACCACAAAAAATATATATCCCCACGATTTCTCCCCGTATTACCGGGTACGGAAAATCTACGGGTATGTGTGTGTGTGTGTGTGAAGAAGGGTTTGAACACTTTCAACTAATAAACAGATAATAAATAGTATATAATACAATAGTGCGGTGATTAAAGTGATCATCTTTTTCATACTTCTATAAAACAGTTTCCTGTTTTGCTACATTGCAATGCCACACAAATTTTTATCGCGTTTACATATACCGCACGTAATATATATACAAAGATAATCGTCATACATGTAATCCAACGTTGCGCCAGATTAAAAGAAGAGATTGGTAAAAAATCAATAAAAACAGAATAGTGAATAGCGCGAGAAAAGAGAATTGGAGAGACTTAATAAACCTTGCGCCATTTACTTTGTTTTAGCAAATTAAATTATTAAATTTACTCACCAAGGAAATTTATTAAATAAATTGGTTTGTCTTTAATCTCGGGATTTCCGCGCGCGTATATAGATAATATAAATATGTATGTATGTATACATATGTGTAACAACCTTTCTGGGTTCCTCTATGAGGCCTAATCCGTGCCCGTCGTTGAGGGAAAATTTAGTCGGTACCTACGATGAGATAGAATCTGGTACAGCGCGTCGTAATTCTGTTTTTCCATTACACTTGCAAGAGCACATATACTTAATATTATCATAATTGCGCAACAAAGGTGAAGTATTTAGAGGATAGCCTACATCTCGTGTACTTTTATCATTTAAATAATAAATAAATTGAAATATACGATGAACTGATCTACCTCCGAAAAGTAATGCTTCGGATAGCGATAAAAGAGATTATATTGCAGCTTTCTAATGAAGCGACAATATAGGTATACACGATACAAGCAAGTTGATGTAATATGAAATATTCTTACGTATCCTTCACCTTTACAAATGCGGAGACACATGTTTTAACATAAATGGTGTATAAATAGTGGTGTTATACGCGGATAAAATTCGATCGTTTTTAGGTACTTCCAGTATATAAACATTATGTGCTAACTGTACTTATGTATTTGAGTGGAATACGAGTATAGCATGTGGAGCTGTGATGGGAGGTTGGACAGCGCCATGTACTATAAAGGATTGTTTCCTTTCATATGAATATGATCTTTCTTTATTATACAAGAAGCAACAGATACATTATGTGAGTTTAAAATGTGGATGACAGCTTTGTAGCTATCGCTAACAGTATTTCTTTGCATACAATACATGATGCACATATATAATGTTTGCTGACAATATCTACACTTGACGCTAATAAAGTTATAGGAAACACCTTGTATGTATAAACTATTATATAAAAATATGTATATTACGTATAAATTTATATATATATATATATCATATAAACTATTATTTTATTATAAAATTATTGCATTATATACACAGGTATATTTTATGACTTAAGTGCATCACAATACATAAAATAACCCTTGAGTATTTTCTTATAAAAGTTATTAAACTGTACCTTATATATATATATACAATAAAGCTTACAATATTAATTGCACGAAAACTACACCATTAAAGATGCATTTCAAAATGACATATTTACGAGAGGACTAAACATTTGATAATATTATGTAGTATTCACATAATTCAAAGCTATAATTTGTAACAAGTTACAAAAATTTTATTCTAGAATCACATATGACCCGCAGGAACTACTTGTATATTCAAGTACGTATTTCTTATGATTAATCGAAATATTCTTAGATATTTCCCGAAAATTTATATCGATAGCATATAGTAAATGTTCAAAATATATATAAAGTAATTTTTTATCTAAGTTACTTAAATGAGTTATTCCTGAAAATTATTTAATTTTATAGGAATCGATAAAAAGTCGATAAATTATAATAATAGTTATATATCTATAGTGAGTTTAATCTAACATCAGTCAGTTGCTCATTACTCATTTTTCCTGTTTGTTTTTTTTTTGTTTTCTTAAGTTTGTATCCTTAATTGTTTTGAATGAAGATTCTAAATTAAGATCAGGCCTTCTTAAAAACAAATAAAAATAAAAAATATCAAAATGTTCTTGCGTGGTTCTTGATATTGCACATATCAAAGACGGACCTATAAATGATTGCTAGTTATATACTATTTTTCATGAATATTTCTACCTTCGTGCTATCAGACAAGACATTCTTCATTATCGCGTTTCATTAAATGTTCGGGTGAGAGAATGATCGCTATGTTTCCATTCAACTTACATGACTCCCGCGGGTACCCATTCGAAAACAATTGTGCCTCCGACTCTTTATCACACGTGAACTTTTTAAGCGCGTAGGCGGCGTAGTGGTCGGTGGAGTCTTAGGAAGCCCAATCGGATAGATGAGCTCCTTCTTTACCTCGTTCGCAGAGTTGGTGATTCTCGAAGATTTTCTTCCCTGCGATGCTATTCCTCGCAAGTTTAGGCTGATGCGGCAGCGCGTATCTCAATTTGTCCCAAAACCAGGGATCTCCCCATTCGACATACGTGTTCATGTCTAAGTACGCCTTCAGTTCTGGGTCCAGGTCGTCGGTATGGCCGATGTCGCCGTACAAGATTAATATCACTCGCGCTCGACCTTCGCTCAACGCTTGACTGTGGGCGGCACGAAATTCCATCCTTCCCCAGACGCTCTCCAGGAAGTTCGGCGACAGCACCACTATCGTCCGTCTGGAATTTTCTACGGAGCTGGCGATATTCGCCGTGATCCATTCGCCCAGTAGAAAATTCCGATAGTGAAGGCAGAGCTTGAACGGCGTCGGACCATTTTCCAACTTGGTCACCAGTTCGTCCACGACGAAGTCGTGGTCCTTGTGCGAGTAGCTCACGAATGCGTCGTACAATTTTTCCTTATCTAACTCCTCTTCCGTTACGAACCATAAGCACCACTGATGCGCGAAAAGCCACACCTTAATTTGCTGTTGGTATTTGTAATAGAGTAGCCCACAGATGCCAATAAGAAATCCCGCTATAGAGATTACTATACAAATGACCATAATCGTTGTTGTGTACGACGGGCAAAAATCAACCATGGTCATTACCGATACGGAAATGTTTCTTCCCGGACACGTCACTTTAAACAGATCGGTCAGATTCACTAATTTCGTTTGAATGAAACTTCGAAAATCATTAGCTTCGCAATCGCATTCCCACGGGTTTTCGTGTAACGTTAATCGAGTTAAATTCGTAGATTGTTTCAGGAATTCTAGCACGTCAGGATGTATTCTTGACAAATTGTTGTTATGTAGCTCCAAGACCTGAAATAGAATTCGATGTTAAATTTTAACTGAAGTGCAACTCAATCCTATCTTTTTTTTTTCTTTATTTCTTTATTTTATTTATATCACTTTACAAGACAATCTGAAAAAATTAAGATTAACCCGCGCATTTTATCAATTTTTTGAATCTATTCTCATGAGTACCTTTACTAGATTTTTTTTATTCTTTCTTATCAGTCAAATATTTTATATAAAAGATTACGTACCTGTATTGTGTTGGATAATCTGTCCAGAGAAATTTCAGAAATGGCGTTGTGAGATAAAATAAGTTTCCTCACCGATTCAAATCCCATTGCTTTGAAATCTGGCATGCGAATTAACCGATTGCCGGAGAAATTCAATTCGAATTGGAAGGAACCATTGACAGGCTTTTTTATATCGCTTGGCACACTGATCAAGTTTTTGTGAGAGCAATCGAATATGAACGCTCTGTCCCCGGGTCTTCTAAAACAGTTGCACTTTTCGGGACACACTTTGGGTTCCTTTAGCACACACGTGAATGTTTTAGAATTCAAGTCCATAACGCGCACATTCTTCAACTCGTCCGGGCTTTGGCAAGTTAAATTTTCTGGTTTTATGTGTAAATAATGTTGGAAGTTAGGCATTTCCTTGATATAACGCAGAAAGTCGTACAATTGACAATCGCATTCTAACGGATTATCATCTACTAATATTGTCGCATGAGAACTCTGTGTATCAATTTTTGTGAAGTCGGGTAAGTAGATATGCTTTATTTTATTGTGAGTCAAATCCACTTTGATATTACTCGATACAAACTGCATATCTGTAGTCTGAAATTAGAAAAGAAAAAGTACCATCAAGTATTATCGTCTATAATATAAATATCTTATAAATCTATCTGTCACATTTGTCAGTTTTAGATGTTTTTTTTTCCCGATAATTTTACTTACTTGAATAGAAGATATATTGTTATATTTGAGATCCAATATTCGGAGTCGCATATCTTCTGCAATCCAGTCAATAAATATTTCCGAAATACTGTTATTGGCTAAATATAATTCCTCTAATGATTTGCAATAGATAAAAGGCGATTCATTTTTATACATAGAGTCAAATATTATCATCTCACTTTGTAAAGTAAGATTATTGTAGGAAAAATTTGCAATTTTCAATTGTCGTAAGGACTCGAAACCAAGGATGTCAATAGTCATCAGCTGATTTTCTTGTATATTTAGTTCCTCCAAAGCGCGCAATCCACTGAATAGGTCACTGCAAAGAATTATCTATTGATAAAAGTATGAAAAACACAAGCAATTGTTATCGTTCGTATAATAACAGTCATTTAAACGTACGTGGAAATGGAAGTAATTCGATTTTTTGATAAATCTAATTTTTCTAAAAATCTGGTATTCGAGAAGATATAATCAGGCAAATTTTCAAGATCGTTAAAATTCAGTTTCAAAATTGTGAGTATTATCAAATCATGGAATATGTTTCTAGGTAAGGTTCGAAGATAGTTTCGTTCCAAATTGATATTAAATAGCGAAGTACATCCCCAGAAGAGATTTTCCGGTAGCGTGACAAATCCATTCCCATTCAATTCCAACACTCGCAGTTTCGTTAAATAAGCGAAAAATGCATCTGGCAAGGTAGTCATATTTCGCTTGTTGTCAAACAGAGTGAAATTTCGTAGTTTCGTGTTATTTTGTAACAGATTCTTCGGTAAATTTGTGAAATTGTTTCGAGATAAGTTGAGAACCTCGAGGTTTTCGAGCTTCGCGAAGATGTCTTCCGGTAACTTGACCATGTCATTCGTATTGAGATCGAGCCTCTTGAGGGCGACGAGCTCGTCGAAAATTCCCGATCGAAGCTCGGTTAAATGATTTTTCGATAAATTGAGAAACCGCAGATTTTTCAGATTGTCGAATGTGCCTGGTTCTATCGATTGCAGAGCATTGTCGTTCAATTTGAGCAACTGCAATTTGGGGGTGTAGTTGAAAAATCCTGTGACTTGGTGTAAATTTGTGTAGCTCAAGACGAGGCCCGTTAAGTTGACTAGACCAGCTAATAGATTTTTATCTGCGTAGGACACATTGTTGCTCGTTAAGGACAGATACTTCAAATTTTCGAAGTCATCCAAATGATGCTTGACCAGGGCGAAGCTCAAATTCTTGTTCGATTGAAAGACCAAATGTTCCACGCCGGTGATTCCTAGCGTTTGCGTGATTTCGCCTAAACTGTTGTTAGTCGGTAAATCACACATTCTGATGAACATTGCTTCGATCTTATTAATCGGCAAGGACAACTCTGTCATCGCGTTCAATAGCAATTGCGTATGCGACCATTCCGGAGAGTTAATGCAAAATTCCCGCAAGGACGGCACGTCCAAGTGGAAATCTGACCATTCCGGAGAGTTAATGCATTCGATCTGTGTAAAAGAAAAACACCCACTGATGCAAATTTTATTCGTTAAAAAAGAGTATAAAAAATGTATGAAAATATCTTAGGATAACGCAGAGATTTTCATGTTTTTTAAAAATTTCAAAACGGTATTATAGTTCCAAATATTTTTCTGAAAAAATTAAAAAACGAGGACAGAATAGAAAATATATCAGATAATCAGATGACGAATATTCGTAAATTTATATGTTTTTTCTCAAATTTTACATTTATGTTTCTGTAGAACGATTGATTAAAGGAAAGATTAAATAATAAGAGATTCCATCAAATATTAAAAAGAATGATGAGCTACGAAGAACTTATAATCTCTATTTTATAATATTGCTGGCTAAGAATCAATTTGTGGTCTATTCCAAATTCTTGAGTACACCGGGTAATTCAGAACACTCGTGCCAGTCGTTTTTGAATGTCGTCAAAATTACAGGACAGCCAAACCAACTGCCATATTGAACCAAACCGTGGTCGAAGAACCATCATCGATGATTACTTTTGGTGTCCATTAGTAATGCAAATTTTTTTCCTAACTTCCTGTCACGTTATATAAAAAAAAAAGGCTGGCATGGGCTCTGAATCACCCGGTCTTTAAATATAAAGGTCTTGGAATGGTTGGGACGAATAATTTGATTTTTTTTTTATTAAAGCATAGATCTCTGTGTCTTAATAAATGCAAAACGTTCGTGACAATAGAGACGTACTATATATATTGGCTACGAAGTTGGCCAATGTTCACGATAAACGAGGAGTCATTCTTCGTTGTACAGTTTATCTCGATTTCTCCATCGTCACTCAGACCACAGATGTACGACTGATTTGTTGGGCGATGTAAAGTGGAAACGCTGCCCAGAGCAATAGCCAATATTGCAAATGCTTCACGAGTGATCATCTTGTATTTAGTTTGATCTTCGGTCTGATATCTGTTTAAACAAACATAAACACAATTTTTTATTGTTATACATTATTTTTTTATTACAGTGAAGAGTACAGGGGAAAATCGATCAATGTCCATCCGAAGTAATTTCAAGAAAAACGCATTTTTAAGTTTCAAGACATCAGATAATTGGAAACTAGTGAAAAAAGATACTGGCAGTAAATATCAGAATGCACAGTGTTTTTACTTAGAAGGAGAATTTACGGGCTGCAAAACGCAGATATGAATCATACGTTAACAGTTTGTAAGGGATTCCCCGAATGTGTACCTAAAATATTATTGATTATTGGCCAGCCATTCAAGAATTACTAACAAAAAAAGATTTTAGCCTCGTATATATTATTGTTGTAGGACTGAATTCCGCAACCTCCAAGTTTTCCTTGTTAGTGTTTACGTCTGACTTTGATGATTTTTTCTTCACAAGTACGTGAATTATGATCGTTTTTCCCTAGCGTGGTACATCTTTCGGACTTATTTTGAATGACTTGTAACTGTTCAAAATAGATAAGATCAAAATAGATAAGAATTATAAAAGTTCTTTGAAAATGCCACAAGATAGCATCAGATCAATTTCGATAAAAAGATGAACTTTAATCGTTTTTCCCTTGCACCCTTCAATTATTTTATTACAATTATTAATATTATTTTCTTTCAATATTAATTTATCAAGCAGAACACTCAAAATTGGAAGTATCGTGGCTTAGATAAATGTAACACTTTTTTTTTTCGAGATAAGCTCGTTGCTATACTCTTTTATAGTTGCCAATACTCTCATAATTACACATTTTTTTTCTTATATATTCATTCATATTGTATAAATTTTTTTAAAAATCTGTATTTATAATTAATATATGAATTTATATATGCAGGCATACATAAATTTCTCTTGTACATAAGAAAAAGTATATTTTGTTTTGTATCAAATTTTATTTATGGATATGCTTTTTATTTTATTTGATATTGTGATACGTAAAAAAATATATAGCAAAGTATAGCAACGAGAATAACCTGTATCTTTCTACATTTTTATTTAATTACGATAATTTAATCGCTTGCAGTTCATGAGGTATATTGCAGCTCGATCTTCGATTTAAATTTTACAATCATAATGTTATATTGTGATAGTTACTGGACGACTCGTATAAAAACTATAAATTTCAAAAGGATCCACCGAATGATTAAAAACACGATCGTTGGGGTTTTGTTTTTATGTACTCCAAATAATAAAGTTTTAAAGCCTTTAATAAAAATAAAATTTACATTGTGAAAGTAGATAGAAGATCCTACTAGTAAGATTTGTGGAAGCCTTAATGTGTTACAAACGAGATAATTGCAAACGGAAATTATTACAGTAAAAGACTAGATCACGATTCTTGGTATTTCCCTAATTCGGGATCTCAATGAAGATATATTTATTTTTCAACGATTATTATAAAAAAAAAGAAAGAGAATTTGTTCTAACGGTACTCTGTCTCCTCGAATTCGCCAGCGGCAAAAATCTAAATTCCGAAAGTAGAGGAGGATCGCCGCGGCTGCTGGCGAACGGTTCCAACGTAGAGAAACCCGATTTGACTTATCGGAGCTGTCACTGAGACACTACCAATTCGACCGCACGACCGCGCACTCTGACATGCTCTGGCACTAACTGACTCTAGCTCATTGTGAACGATCTGTCCTTTTGCCCCCTTGTCCGCCCTTTCCAACCAACCGCGCCATCCTCTTATTCTTTTTTTGTCTTACTTGTACTCCTCCTATTCCTCCTCTCGCTCGGTTGTTCGCGCTCGCCGCCTCTCTTTATCTACTATCAGCAATAATATGTACATCTGGGGTCATAAATGTCGGAATCATGTGTGTGGAGTCGCACTCGTATCACGTCAGTCGGAAATTCCAAGCGCTGGACGATAGAAATTTGTGTAACACTTTTTTGTCTCTGTACAATATATGTATCTGTTTTACGTACACATCTCTGTGTACAATGAGGATCTTTTTTACTTTTTTTGTAATATACGTTTATCATGATACTTTGTATCTGTTATTTCTTTTAAATAATCTTTTTTAGCTTGTGGACTTTTCTAGATTGGCACTCTTTATTCGGTTACTACTTATCATTCGATGAAATCCGAAATGTATTCGGCATTTTGATAATATTAATACGCGAGCTTGATAAGAATAGCGACAATAGAAGAGGGGCCAGGTGCTAATGATATTTTTATTATCATTCCTATCATTGAAATCTTTTGTATATAATATAACATCGATGAAATTGTTATATACATATGTATATTTGTATAAGATGATCAGAATTTAAATATTAAAGTCTTATTACTTTTTTAAAAATGCAATAATTCTCAAGAAATCTTTACTCTTTGGCAAACTTAAAGAATTTAGGGTTCCATTAAAAAATATGAAGTTGACCTTTATTTCACCTGTATTTCTCACGTTATATTGGTTGATATCAACTTCAGCTATACTTATATCATCTTAAATTGTCCAATTTGAAATCGTGCAAGAAAATTTTAAAATATATGACAATTTATTTTATTTTTAACTTATTTTACACTGAATGTGAGGGTCCTAAAAATATTGAGAACCAAGTTTTGTTCCTCACAATTCTTCATATCTTGAAATAAAAATTTTAACGTCCCGCTTTCTCGGCGATTCACTCGAAGTACCGTTTTTTTTCTCCGTAATTACGCTTTTGAATATCGTCGGTCGTATAAAATATACATATATAACATTTATTTATAACTAAGATGGATAATATTGTCATATCGGTCACGCGTTAAGTCTCTGAACAGTTGTCAGATGCAGTCACCGAGTAAATTAATTTAATGTAAAATTTACATTAAGCAAACGCTGCCAATTCGTATCCGATTAGGTGTCACTCTTTTCTTCTTTTTCTTACTCATGATCCCCAGGAGTCGCATAGCGCGGAACTCGTGTGGCACACCGAAGTGATCTGCGTGAAACATGCGAATTTTCGGAATGTGTCTCGGGAAGATCGTCCTCCAGGATTCTCTTAGAACAATTTTCTCCTAGTCACGGTAAACAACCACATCTTTCTTTATAATTAGATTTCGAATGCGACGTTACTGTTGAATTTAGTGGGACAGATCGAGGCAAGTGATAAGAGTATTTTTATTATGACTGAGGAAAACAACAAAATAAAATTGTTAATTTCTCTTTATCTTCAAACATTTGTCGAATTATTTTACGTTGAAAAATATTAAAGAATACCATTATTTTATACTTTAATTGTTTAGTTTCAGAAAAGGTTCAGGTCGTGTCCAATATTGTAGAGTACGTTTGCTCCGTTCTTCTCACTTTAAAACGTTTATAATGTTACATAATTTCTCTTTATTAAAATACCGTATGTATGCTACATGTACACCTTACTTTTTCATCATAGTTCGATACCACTGAGGAAGCTAGACTTTTGCTCGACTCTTCCGATCCTACGCAGTGTCAATCGAACAGCGATGACGATCTTCTACATGCATAGCGATGTGGTTGTTATTATTTCTGTTTTAGATTGTAGGTACGTAATTACTGAGCAGTACGTTATTTTCAATATTTCTATAATATGTCGAATAAAGCGTCTTGAAAACCCCATATAAAATTATCTAAATATATTACATTAATAAATTGTGTTTCATGAATTCCTATCACTTTACATCTACTTCTCCATTATTCCCTTTCTTCTTTTTCAATATAAAAATAAATGCAAATGAAGCATTTCGTACAAATACTTGTGTATCGGAAGGACTTTTATAGTATGTGAAAAATAATATCTGCTAATTAATAACAAGAAACATTATTAAGTTTTATTATATAGACTTATTGTTAGTATTATCATTAAATAATTAAATCTTATGTTAGTTTGATTTGGACATTCTGTAAAAAGATTATAATATCTTATATTCTGTATAACAAGTATATATACTTTGGTCGCAACTTATACAGCTTCTTTACGTTACTTTGTTAGATTTAAAGTTTATAGTATAATGAAATAATTATCCTCGATAACAATATAATTACAAGTACTTATAAAGCGAATAGTAAAACGCGAAGAACGTAAATTGTAAATATACACAAGTGTAAACGTGGGATGCAGCGGACGCTGTAGCATTGTCCTTTCGTTTACCAGGTTTGGAAACGCATATATCTTCGCAATCTTCATCCTCACACAGATCACACAAAGTTGTCTTTCTAGAAAGAGAATTGGAGAATTAATAAAACTTGCGCCATTTACTTTGTTGTAGCAAATTAAATTATTAAATTTACTCTCCAAGGAAATTTATTAAATAAATTGTTTTTTTTTTTAATCTCGGGATTTCCGTGCGCGTATATAGATAATATAAATATGTATATGTATATACATATTTGTAACAACCTTTTTGGGTTCCTCTATGAGGCCTAATCCATGCGCGTCGTTGACGGAAAATGCAATCGGTACCTACGATGTGATAGAATCTGGTACAGCGCGTCGTAATTCTGTTTTTCCATTATACTTGCAAGAGCACATATACTTAATATTATCATAATCGCGCAACAAAGGTAAAGTATTTAGAGGATAGCTTACATCTCGTGTACTTTTATCATCTAAATAGTAAATAAATTGAAATATACGATGAACTGATCTACCTCCGAAAAGTAATGCTTCGGATAGCGATAAAAGAGATTATATTGCAGCTTTCTAATGAAGCGACAATATATAGGTATACACGATACAAGCAAGTGATGTAATATGAAATATTCTTACGTATCCTTCACTTTTACAAATGCGGAGACACATGTTTTAACATAAATGGTGTATAAATAGTGGTGTTATACGCGGATAAAATTCGATCGTTTTTAGGTACTTCCAGTATATAAACATTATGTGCTAACTATACTTATGTATTTGAGTGGAATACGAGTATAGCATGTGAAGCTGTCATGGGAGGTTGGACAGCGCCATGTACTATAAAAGATAGTTTCCTGTCATATGAATATGATCTTTCTTTATTATACAAGAAGCAACAGATACATTATGTGAGTTTAGAATGTGGATGATAACTTTGTAACTATCGCTAACAGTATTTCTTTGCATACAATACATGATGCACATATATAATGTTTGCTGACAATATCTACACTTGACGCTAATAAAGTTATAGGAAACACCTTGTATGTATAAACTATTATATAAAAATATGTATATTACGTATAAACCTATATATATATATCATATAATTATTTTTTCATTATAATATTATTGCATTATATACACAGGTATATTTTATGACTTAAGTGCATCACAATACATAAAATAACCCTTGAGTATTTTCTTATAAAAATTATTAAAATGTACCTTACAATACAGCTTACAATATTGCACGAAAAACTACACCATTAAAGATGCATTTCAAAATGATATATTTACGAGAGGACTAAACATTTGATAATATTATGTAGTATTCACATAATTCAAAACTATAATTTGTAACAAGTTACAAAATTTTATTCTAGAATCTCATATAACCCGCAGGAACTACTTGTATATTCAAGTACGTATTTCTTATGATTAATCGAAATATTCTTAGATATTTCCCGAAAATTTATATCGACAGCAATATAGTAAATGTTTAAAATATATATAAAGTAATTTTTATCTAAGTTACTTAAATGAGTTATTCCTGAAAATTATTTAATTTTATAGGAATCGATAAAAAGTCGATAATTATAATAAAAGTTACATATCTATAGTAAGTTTAATCTAACATTAGTCAGTTGCTCATCACTCATTTTTTCTGCTTGTTGTTTTTTGTTTTCTTAAGTTTATATTCTTAATTGTTTTGGTTGAAGATTCTAAATTAAGATCAGGCCTTCTTAAAAACAAATAAAAATAAAAAATATTAAAATGTTTTTGCGTGGCTCTTGATATTGCACATATAAAAGACGGACCTATAAATGATTGCTATAGTTATATACTATTTTTTATGGATACTTTTACCTTCGTGCTATCAAACAAGACATTCTTCATTATCGCGTTTCATTAAATGTTCGGGTGAGAGAATAATCGCTATGTTTCCATTCAACTTACATGACTCCCGCGGGTACCCATTCGAAAACAATTGTGCCTCCGACTCTTTATCACACGTGAACTTTTTAAGCGCGTAGGCGGCGTAGTGGTCGGTGGAGTCTTAGGAAGCCCAATCGGATAGATGAGCTCCTTCTTTACCTCGTTCGCAGAGTTGGTGATTCTCGAAGATTTTCTTCCCGGCGATGCTGTTTCTCGCGGGTTTAGGCTGATGCGGCAGCGCGTATCTCAATTTGTCCCAAAACCAGGGATCTCCCCATTTGACATACGTGTTCATGTCTAAGTACGCCTTCAGTTCTGAGTCCAAGTCGTCGGTATGGCCGATGTCGCCGTACAAGATTAATATCACTCGCGCTCGACCTTCGCTCAACGCTTGACTGTGGGCGGCACGAAATTCCATCCTTCCCCAGACGCTCTCCAGGAAGTTCGGCGACAGCACCACTATCGTCCGTCTGGAATTTTCTACTGAGCTGGCGATATTCGCCGGGATCCATTCGCCCAGTAGAAAATCCCGATAGTGAAGGCAGAGCTTGAACGGCGTCGGACCATTTTCCAACTTGGTCACCAGTTCGTCCACGACGAAGTCGTGGTCCTTGTGCGAGTAGCTCACGAATGCGTCGTACAATTTTTCCTTATCTAACTCCTCTTCCGTTACGAACCATAAGCACCACTGATGCGCGAAAAGCCACACCTTAATTTGCTGTTGGTATTTGTAATAGAGTAGCCCAAAAATACCGATAAGAAATCCCGCTAGAAAGATTACTATACAAATGACGATAATTGTGTACGACGGGCAAAAATCAACCATGGTCATTCCCGATACGGAAATGTTCCTTCCTGGACACGTCACTTTAAGCAGATCGGTCAGATTCACTAATTTCGTTTGAATGAAACTTCGAAAATCATTAGCTTCGCAATCGCATTCCCACGGGTTTTCGTGTAACGTTAATCGAGTTAAATTCATAGATTGTTTCAGGAATTCTAGCACGTCAGGATGTATTCTTGACAAATTGTTGTTATGTAGCTCCAAGACCTGAAATAGAATTCGATGTTAAATTTTAATTGAAGTGCAACTCAATCCTATCTTTTTTTTTCTTTATTTCTTTATTTTATTTATATCACTTTACAAGACAATCTGAAAAAATTAAGATTAACCCGCGCATTTTATTAATTTTTTAAATCTATTCTTATGAATACCTTTACTAGATTTTTTATTCTTTCTTATCAATCAAATATTCTATATAAAAGATAAATTTACGCACCTGTATTGTGTTGGATAATCTGCCCAGAGAAATTTCAGAAATGGCGTTGTGAGATAAATTAAGTTTCCTCACCGATTCAAATCCCATTGCTTTTAAATCTGGCATGCGAGTTAACCGATTGCCGGAGAAATTCAATTCGAATTGGAAGGAACCATTGACAAGCTTTTTATATCGCTTGGCACACTAATCAAGTTTTTGTGAGAGCAATTGAATATGAACGTTCTGTCCTCGGGTCTTATAAAACAGTTGCACTTTTCGGGACACACTTTGGGTTCCTTTAGCACACACGTGAATGTTTTAGAATTCAAGTCCCTAACGCGCACATTTTTGAACTCGTTCGGGCTTTGGCAAGTTAAATTTTCTAGTATTATGTATAAATAACGTTGGAAGTTAGATTGCATTCTGCCCTCGATATAACGCAGAAAGTCGTACAATCGACAATCGCATTCTAACGGATTATCATCTACTAATATTGTCGCATGAGAACACTGTGTATCAATTTTTGTGAAGTCGGGTAAGTAGATATGCTTTATTTTATTGTGAGTCAAATCCACTTTGATATTACTCGATACAAACTGCATATCTGTAGTCTGAAATTAGAAAAGAAAAAGTACCATCAAGTATTATCGTCTATAATATAAATATCTTATAAATCTATCTGTCACGTTTGTCAGTTTTAGATGTTTTTTTTTCCCGATAATTTTACTTACTTGAATAGAAGATATATTGTTATATTTGAGATCCAATATTCGGAGTCGTATTCCCCAGTCAAGAAATATTTCCGAAATACTGTTATTGGCTAAATATAATTCCTCTAATGATTTGCAATAGCGAAAAGGCGAAATATGGTTATCAATATATAGCCAATTATCGTTATTTCTTTGTAAAGTAAGATTATTGTAGGACAAATTTGCAATTTTCAAGTGTTTTAAATTATAGAAACCAAATTCGGAAATAGTCATCAGTTGATTTTCTTGTATATTTAGTTCCTCCAAAGCGACCAAATCCCTGAATAGGTCACTGCAAAGAATTATCTATTGATAAAAGTATGAAAAACACAAGCAATTGTTATCGTTCGTTTAATAACAGTCATTTAAACGTACTAGGTAATGGAAGTAATTCGATTTTTTGATAAATCTAATTTTTCTAAATGCTTGGTATTCGAAAAGATATAATCAGGCAAATTTCCAAGATCGTTAAAATTCAGTTTCAAAATTTTGAGTTCCTTCAAATCCCGGAATATATATCTAGGTAAGGTCCGAAGATAGTTTCGTTCCAAATTGATATTAATTAGCGAAGTACATCCCCAGAAGAGATCTTCCGGTAGCGTGACAAATCCGTTCCTTTTCAATTTTAACACCTCCAGTTTCGTTAAATTAGCGAAAAATGCATCTGGCAAGGTTGTCATATTTCGCTTGTTCTCAAACAGAGTGAAAGTGCGTAGTTTCGTGTTATTTTGTAACAGATTCTTCGGTAAATTTGTGAAATTGGTTCGAGATAAGTTGAGAACCTCGAGGTTTTTGAGCTTTGCGAAGATGTCTTCCGGTAACTTGACCAGCATGTAATTCGTATTGAGATCGAGGCTCTTGAGAGCGACGAACTCGTCGAAAATTCCCGACCGAAGCTCGGTTAAATGATTTTCCGATAAATTGAGAAACAACAGATTTATCTGATTGTCGAATGTACCTGGTTCTATCGATTGCAGAGCATTATCGCTCAATTCGAGCAACTGTAATCTGGGGTTGATGTTGAAAAATCCTGTGACTTTTATATCGCTTGGCACACTAGTCAAGTTTTTGTGAGAGCAATCGAATATGAACGCTCTGTCCTCGGGTCTTATAAAACAGTCGCACTTTTTGGGACACACTTTGGGTTCCTTTAGCACACACTTGATTGTTTTAGAATTCAAGTCCGTAACGCGCACATTTTTCAACTCGTTCGGGCTTTGGCAAATTAAATTTTCTGGTTTTATGTATAAATAATGTTGGACTTTAGGATGCATTCTGCCTTCGATATAACGCAGAAAGTCGTACAATCGACAATCGCATTCTAACGGATTATCATCTACTAATATTGTCGCATGAGAACTCTGTGTATCAATTTTTGTGAAGTCGGGTAAGTAGATATGCTTTATTTTATTGTGAGTCAAATCCACTTTGATATTACTCCATATAAACTGCATATCTGTAGTCTGAAATTAGAAAAGAAAAAGTACCATCAAGTATTATCGTTTATAATATAAATATCTTATAAATCTATCTGTCACATTTGTCAGTTTTAGATGTTTTTTTTTTCCCGATAATTTTACTTACTTGAATAGAAGATATATTGTTATATTGAGATCCAATATTCGGAGTCGTATATTTCTTGCAATCCAGTTATCAATATTTCCGAAATACTGTTATTGGCTAAATATAATTCCTCTAAATCCGAGCAATCGTGAAAAGGCGACTTATCGTTAATAGGCGATTTATCAATAATAGAATCTCTTTGTAAAGTAAGATTATTGTAGGACAAATTTGCAATCTTCAAGTGTATTAAGGAACTGAAACCTTGGTTGGAAATAGTTATCAGCTGATTTCTTGTATATTTAGTTCCTCCAAAGCGCGCAATCCACTGAATAGGTCACTGCAAAGAATTATCTATTGATAAAAGTATGCAAAAAACAAGCAATTGTTATCGTTCGTATAATAACAGTCATTTAAACGTACTTGGAAATGGAGGTAATTCGATTTTTTGATAAATCTAATTTTACTAAATGCTCCGTATTCAAGAAGATATAATCGGGCAAACTTTGAAGATCGTTAAAATTTAATTCCAAAATTTTGAGTCCCTTCAAATCCCGGAATATGTATCTAGGTAAGGTTCGAAGATAGTTTCGTTCCAAATTGATATTAATTAGCGAAGTACATCCCCAGAAGAGATCTTCCGGTAGCGTGACAAATCCGTTCCTTTTCAATTTCAACATCTCCAGTTTCGTTAAATTAGCGAAAAATGCATCTGGCAAGGTTGTTATATTTCGCTTGTTGTCAAACAGAGTGAAATTGCGTAGTTTCGTGTTATTTTGTAACAGATTCTTCGGTAAATTTGTGAAATTGTTTCGAGATAAGTTGAGAACCTCGAGGTTTTCGAGCTTCGCGAAGATGTCTTCCGGTAACTTGACTATGTAATTTGCATTGAGATCGAGGCTCTTGAGAGCGACGAGCTCGTCGAAAATTCCCGACCGAAGCTCGGTTAAATGATTTTCCGATAAATGGAGAAACAACAGATTTTCAGATTGTCGAATGTGCCTGGTTCTATCGATTGCAGAGTATGTGTGCCCAATTCGAGCAAAAGCATCCGGGGGTGTAGTTGAAAAATCCTGTGACTTGGTGTAAATTGTTGTTGCGCAAGTTGAGGCCCGTTAAGTTGACTAGACCAGCTAATAGATCTTTATCTGCGTAGGACAAATTGTTGTTCGGTAAGGACAGAGACTTCAAATTTTCGAAGTCATCCAAATGATGTTGACCAGGGCGAAGCTCAAATTCTTGTACGATTGGAAGACCAATTTATTCACGCCGGTGATTCCTAACGTTTGCGTGATTTTGCCTAAACTGTTGTTAGTCGGTAAATCACACCTGGAGAAGAACATGACTGTTTGGATAGTCTTAAGTCCCGGCAAGGACGACACGTCCAAGTGAAAATCTGACCATTCCGGAGAGTTAATGCATACGATCTGTGTAAAAGAGAAAAACACCCACTGATCCAAATTTGATTTGTTCAAAAAGAGTACAAAAATTGTATGAAAATGTCTTAGGATAACGCAGAGATTTTCTGTTTTTTTTATAATTTCAAAACCGTATTATAGTTCCAAATATTTTCTGAAAAAATTCAAAACCAAGGACGGAATAGAAAATATATCAGATAGTCAGATGACGAATATTCGTGAATTTATATATTTTTTCTCAAATTTTGCATTTATGTTTCTGTGGAATGATTGATTAAAGAAAAATTAAAGAATGAGAGATTCCATCAAGTATTAAAAAGAATGATGAGCTACGAAGAACTTATAATCTCTATTTTACAATATTGCTGGCTAAGAATCAATTTGTGGTCTATTCCAAATTTTTGAGTACACCGGGTAATTCAGAACACTCGTGCCAGTCGTTTTTGAATGTCCTCAAAATTACAGGACAGCCAAACCAATTGCCAAACTGAACCGAACCATGTTCGAAGAACCATCATCGATGATTACTTTAGGTGCCCATTTGTAATGCAAATTTTTTTCTCAACTTTCTGTCACGTCATATAAAAGAAAGACTGGCATGGGTACTCTGAATCACCTGATCTTTGAATATAAAGGTCTTGGAATGATTGGGACGAATAATTTAATTTTTCTTTTTATTAAGGCATATATCTCTGTGTCTTAATAAATGCAAAACGCTCGTGACAAGTAGAGACGTACTGATATATATTGGCCAAGTAATGGGCCGTGTCCAATGTTCACGAGGAACGAGGAGTCATTTTTCGTTATATAGTTTATCTCGATTTCTCCATCGTCACTCAGACCACAGATGTACGACTGATTTGTTGGGCGATGTAAAGTGGAAACGCTGCCCAGAGCAATAGCCAATATTGCAAATGCTTCACGAGTGATCATCTTGTGTTTAGTCTGATCCTCAGATATCTGTTTAAACAAACATAAACACACTTTTTTATTGTTGTACATTAATTAATTACAGTGAAGGGTACAGGGGGAAATCGATCAATGTCCATCCGAAGTAATTTCAAGAAAAACGCATTTTTAAGTTTCAAGACATCAGATAATTGGAAACTAGTAAAAAAAGATACTGGCAGTAAATATCGGAATGCATAGTGCATTTTTACTTACAAGGAGAATTTACGGGCTGCAAAACGCAGATATGAATCATACGTTAACAGTTTGTAAGGGATTCCCGAATGTGTACCTAAAATATTATTGATTATTGGCCAGCCATTCAAGAATTACTAACAAAAAAAGATTTTAGCCTCGTATATATTATTGTGTAAGACTGAATTCCGCAACCCCCAAGTTTCCTTGTTAGTGTTTACGTCTGACTTTGATGATTTTTTCTTCACAAGTACGTGAATTATGATCGTTTTTCCCTAGCGTGGTACATTTTTCGGACTTATTTCGAATGACTTGTAACTGTTCAAAATAGATAAGAATTATAAAAGTTCTTTGAAAATGCCACAAGATAGAATCAGATCAATTTCGATAAAAAGTGAACTTTGATCGTTTTTCCTTGCACCTTCAATTATTTTATTACAATTATTAATATAATTTTTTTCAATATTAATTATTCTCTTGCAAATATCAAGCAGAACACTGAAAATCGGAAGTATCGTGGCTTAGATAAATGTAACACTTTTTTTTTCGAGATAAGCTCGCTGCTATACTTTTTATAGTTGCCAATACTCTCATATATTACACATTTTTTTCTTATATATTATTCATATTGTATAACATTTTTTACAAATCTGTATTTATAATTAAAATATGAATTTATATGCAGGCATACATAAATTTCTCTTGTACATAAGAAAAAGTATATTTTGTTTTGTATCAAATTTTATTTATGGATATGATTTTTATTTTATTTGATATTGTGATACGTAAAAAAATGTATAGCAAAGTATAGCAAAACGAGAATAAAATCTGTATCTTTCTACATATTTTATTTAATTACGAAATTTAGTCGCTTGTAGTTCATGAGGTATTGCAGCTCGATCTTCGATTTAAATTGTACAATTATAATGTTTTATCGTGATAGTTACTGGACGACTCGTATAAAAAAATTTCAAAATGATCTACTCATGTACTCCAAATAATAAAGTTTTAAAGCTTTAAAAAAAAATAAAATTTACATTGTGACAGTAGATAGAAGATCTACTAGTAAGATTTGTGGAAGCCTTAATGTGTTACAAACGAGATAATTGCAAACGGAAACTATTATAGTAAAAGACTAGATGACGATTCTTGGTATTTCCCTAATCCGGGATCTCAATGAAGATATATTTATTTTTAACAATTATTATTAAAAAAAAGAAAGAGAATTTGTTCTAACTGTACTCTGTCTCTTCGAATTCGCCAGCGGCAAAATTCTAAATGCCGAAAGTAGAGATGGATCGCCGCGGCTGCTGGCGAACGGTTCCAACGTAGAGAAACCCGATTTGACTTATCGGAGCTGTCACTGAGACACTACCAATTCGACCGCACGACCGCGCACTCTGGCATGCTCTGGCACCGGACTGACTTCAGCTCATTGTGAACAACCTGTCCCCCTGTACCCCCCTTTCCATTTAACCCCACCCCCTCTTATTCTTTCTTTGTTCCACTTGTACTTCTCCTGTTCCTCCTCTCTCTCGGTCGTTCACGCTCGCCGCCTCTCTTTATCTACTATCAGCAATAGATGTACATCTGGGGTCATAGATGTCGGAATCATGTGTGTGGAGTCGCACTCGCATCACGTCAGTCGGAAATTCCAAGCGCTGGACGATAGAAACTTGTGTAACACTTTTTTGTCTCTGTACAATATATGTATCTGTGTTACACATCTCTGTATATAATGAGGATCTTTTTTACTTTTTTTTGTAATATACGTTTATCATGCTACTTTGCATCTGCTTCTTTTAAATAATCTTTTTTAGCTTGTGGACTTTTCTAGATTGGCACTCTTTTATTCGGTTACTACTTATCTATTCGATGAAATGCGAAATGTATTCGGCATTTTGATAATATTAATACGCGAGCTTGATAAGAATAGCGACAATAGAAGACGGGCTAGGTGGTAATTATATTTTTATTCCTATTATTGAAATCTTTTGTATATGCATCGATGAAATTGTTATATACATATGTATATTTGTATAAGATAATCAGACTTTAAATATTAAAGTCTTATTACTTCTTTAAAAATGCAAAAAATCGTCAAGAAGTCTTTACTCTTTGGCAAACTTAAAGAATTTAGGGTTCCATTAAAAAATATGAAGTTAACCTTTATTTCACCTGTATTTCTCACGTTATATTGGTTGATATCAAGTTCAGCTATTCTTATATCATCTTAAATTGTCCAATTTAAAATCGTGCAAGAAAATTTTAAAATATATGACGACTTATTTTATTTTTAACTTATTTTACACTGAATGTGAGGGTCCTAAAAATATTGAGAACCAAGTTTCGTTCCTCACAATTCTTCATATCTTGAAATAAAAATTTTAACGTCCCGCTTTCTCGGCGATTCACTCGAAGTACCGTTTTTTTTCCGTAATTACGCTTTTGAATATCGTCGGTCGTATAAAATATATATAATATTTATTTATAAATGGATAATATTGTCGTATCGGTCACGCGTTTAAATCTCTGGACAGTTATCAGATGCAGTCACCGAGTAAATTAATAATAATGTGCAAAATTACATTCGTATCCGACTTGGTGTCAGTCTTTTCTTCTTTTTCTTTCTCATGATCTCCAGGAATCGCAATGCAGCGCGGAATTCGAGTGGCACACCGAAGTGATCTGCGTGAAACATGCCGATTCTCGGAATATGTCTCGGGAAGATGCATCGTCCTCCAGGATTCTCTTGGAACAATTTTCTCCTAGTCACGGTAAACAGCCACATCTTTCTTTATAATTAGATTTCGAATGCGACGTTACTGTTGAATTTAGTGGGACAGACCAAGGCAAGTGATAAGAGTATTTTTATTATATAACTGAGGAAAACAACAAAATAAAATTGTTAATTTCTCTTTATCTTCAAACATTTGTCGAATTATTTTACGTTGAAAAATATTAAAGAATAACATTATTTTATACTTTAATTGTTTAGTTTCAGAAAAGGCTCAGGTCGTGTCCAATATTGTAGAGTACGTTTGCTCCGTTCTTCTCACTTTAAAACGTTTATAATGTTACATGATTTTTCTTTATTAAAATACCGTATGTATGTGCTACATGTACACCTTGCTTTTTCATCATAGGTCGATACCACTGAGGAAGCTAGACTTTTGCTCGACGCTTCCGATCCTACGCAGTGTCAATCGGACAGCGATGACGCTCTTCTACATGCATAGCGATGTGGTTGTTATTATTTCCGTTTTAGATTGTAGGTACGTAATTACTGAGCAGTACGTTATTTTCAATATTTCTATTATTGTCGAATAAAGCAAAGCGTCTTGAAAACCCCATATAAAATTATGTAAATATATTACATTAATAAATTATGTTTCATAAATTCCTATCACTTTATATCTACTTCTCCATTATTCTCTTTCTTTTGTTTCAATATAAAAATAAATGCAAATGAAGCATTTCGTACAAATACTTGTGTATCGGAAGGACTTTTATAGTATGTGAAAAATAATATCTGCTAATTAATAACAAGAAACATTATTAAGTTTTATTATATAGACTTAGTATTATCATTAAATAATTAAATCTTATGTTAGTTTGATTTGGACATTCCGTAAAAAGATTATAATATCTTATATTCTGTATAACAAGTATATATACTTTGGTCGCAACTTATACAGCTTCTTTACGTTACTTTGTTAGATTTAAAGTTTATAGTATAATGAAATAATTATCCTCGATAACAATATAATTACAAGTACTTATAAAGCGAATAGTAAAACGCGAAGAACGTAAATTGTAAATATACACAAGTGTAAACGTAGGATGCAGCGGACGCTGTAGCATTGTCCTTTCGTTTACCAGGTTTGGAAACGCATATATCTTCGCAATCTTCATCCTCACACAGATCACACAAAGTTGTCTTTCTAGGCTCGTAAAATGCTCTTGCTCTTCTTGCTGTGCATGTGAAAAAAGCAAAAAAGTAATTTTTAAAAATCTTATAAGATATATTACATATTATTATTTATCTTAGAATATCTTTTAAATTTTTTTCTAGATTAATTTATCAATAAAACATTTACGTTATACTTACACGAATCATAATAGTCGTATACAGAAACGGGAACTGGTTTTTGCTTAGCTACTTTATGCGTCCTGAAGGCAGACACGGTTGGGCAATATTCTTCCTTCACCATCTATGATAATAAATGATTTTCTTTATTTCTTTTTTATCAATTATACCTCTTATCAGATTTTTATGGAAAAATCTATTCAAATAATTTGGTAATTGATAATTATTTGTGATCTGTGATATATACCTTGTCGAAATATAAAACCACCATTGTGTCACCATTTCTAGTTTCCACACGTTTTACATGTGATGATATCTCTAAACTCGGTAGCGAATCTCTGTCTACTGTGAAGCCAGAAGGTAGGCTCACTTCCATAACAGCCATGTTGCTCTCGTTTGCTTCTTCGGTTGGAACAAATCTGACAAATAATGGCTTGATTATATAATCTTCGATCAACAAAGTCGTATAATTGTTGTCTAATGTCCATTTCTATTAATACAGATTACAGATTAACTTTAAATCTACTTTTTATCTTTTTCTAATTCTTAGAGCTAGAAAAAGATGAAAAATAATAAGTTAAACTAAGATTAAAGTTAATCTTTATTGGTAGAAATGGACATAAGAAGCAGATCACTCTATCTTTATTTTTCTGTTTTTGAGAAAAGTATATATTTCGTACACATATATATCCTTCTTTGCTAGGATCAAAAAATAAATTGAAAAATTGTTTCTCTTTCATGACAAATCATAACTGCATAACAATATCAGAATTAAAAAAAAAAGTATTTATATTTTTCTTGCTCACCGATATGATTTAAGATTATTAGACTTAGATATAATATTAAAAGATAATAATAAGAACATACCCTGAGCATATAGAAAGTTGTAAATGATTAGCGTTGGAATTTTTATCCACTTGAGGATCCAAGGTAAACAACGGGAATGCGCCAGTCACGTTTAGATTATATTGATACGAAACTTGCACCAGTACAAAACCTCTACCAGATGCTGTTATATTGACGGATCGTGTTTTCGAAGGTAGCTGCGAGAAATGCAAAAGTATTAATATCTTGCTGTAATAACGCGTAATGTACGCGCAACGATTCGTTTAAACTTACTATCTGCTTTTGGAGTATCATGGAATTGCCACTATTTATGTTTATGTAGTTTTGACCTTCTTTGTCGTATTTAAACGCTATTCGAACCGAACTCGTGTCCTTTGACAATTTTTCAGCAAGCTTCGCCAATGCTTGAAGTCCAATCACGGTATCCTAAATTATTTTACATATAATTTGTAATTAAACTTTAGTTCATCCTTACTTAGATGCTTGAAATAATAATTTTGCACTTGAAATAATCGCTTACTTGCGTCGACGCAAAGCCACCTTCTGTATTTCTTTGCTTGACGAGCCACTTCATTACAGGAATTGCATCTGCGACTAAATTGCGTCTAAGATACAAGAGTAAAGCGTACGATGTCATTTCGACGTCGACAGAACGCGGTAAAGAGTAATGTGGATTTTTATTGTCTTTCGGAATTGGTTTGCTCCACCATTTGAGATCCTGTTTCGTGATAGCTTTCGATTCCAGGAAGTTAAATGCCGATGTCTCATAAGGGTGCTTCGCCAGATGTAAGGCGTAGGCGCATAGGCTCAATGCATAGGTATCGTTTAGTCCTTCCATATTACGAACAATGTAGTCAACTGCCTTGTTTATAGTATTACGATATTTTCCCAAAGATTCCTACATTAATATGTTCGGTTTCAATAATTGTGTAACATAGAAAACGCAGTCTCTTTATTTTGCGCATTGCTTTTAAACGACATATTTCTAGCAAACAGTTATATCTCTTTAAGTGCTATTAAATAAAAAGATATTGCGCTAATAATTATATTTACCTCATTTTCCAGGAAAGCAATAAGCGTGTATGCCGTTAGAGCGAGTCCCTTGGCAGCTCCACCCTGCATATCGCGATGGCTTACTTTTCCCACTTCGGGAAAAGAACCGTTTGCTGCTTGATTGTTGGACAACCACTGCAATGCCTCGTTTATGATCCTATCCTCAACCGCTATGTAATCCGCCGCTTGCTTGAAAGACTTCGCTACGAATGCTGTAAGCCTGATGAACGTAATAACTTTAGATCTTATGACTCAAATGACAAACATCTTGGACCTGGTGGATGAAATAATTGTTAGATAATCTTGTTGCGCGTACCATGTACTCCCGCTAGGATCCGACATGCCAAACGCGCTAAACGAGCCATCGTTATGTCTGTAAGTCAATTCCTGCTGGTAGCCGATGTCCAGATATTTTAACGCTTTGCTTTGCACGGCTTGCGTTAATTGATTCGTATTCTAAAAAGTAGTTTTTTTTTAAATATAAATTATATTGTGCGTCACGTAGCAAAAAAGATAATTATCGGTACCTTCAGATAATTTAGAATGACAATATTTGGTACAAAGTTGAGCATGTTCTGCTCGCCGCAACCAAATGGCATTCTTATTAAATTTGCCAAGTTCGGGATACTTGGACCCAAGATGTCACCTGTGTAATATTTTTCAAGGTTTTACGTGGAATAAATTTGCACACGTATTACATACGTAGTATAAATTATCGACACAATATGTAATTATTTTTAGCTCATTATTAAATTGATACTCAATGTGAATTATAAAAAATTTAGAAGAGATTAGCTTGGGGAATAGAAAATCGACAAGATTTTATTAAATTGGAAGCAATATTATTACCAACTGCAGAAATTTGTATGTTCTCGGATCCTGGAACTGCATTATTAGGTATGTTGATGGTGACATTTGCACCCGCCTGATCAGCATTTCTCAAATCCAGAAATACCGCTTCGTTTTTATATTGCGTTTCTCCCTCAGCCTTAAAGTAGAACAATACATTTATGGTTGTCGGACAGTTGCGCGAGTAAAAAATAGAAATAAAAGATCATTACGTTGACAAGTAATTTGTGTTCAACACTGTCGCCAGCTAAAACGCTGTTAGCGGTCACTTTTATAGTGATGTACCCCAATTCTCTTGGAATAATCATGAATGACACACTCGAGCCGGAATTGGCTTTCACATCGACTTTTTTCTTGCGATATAACTCCAATTCTGAAAAATTAAACAACAGCAATCTAATCCTGTAAACTTTTCTTAATTGGATAGTTATATACAATTATAAACAACAAGTCTATTAATGTCATTCTCTTTTTTTCTCGACTTAAATAACATTACATCACTTACTCGGTACATCGTGAACTTCATTAGAAACCTCCGCGAAGTCAAATTGTCCCTCGTTTGTTAGCAGAACTTCAGCTGTCACGTCCTTATTCATATAATTGAACACCACAATCTGTATCCCCACGATTTCTCCGCGTATCACAGAGTACGGCAAATCGACGGATATGAAGAAGGGTTTGAACACCTTCAACTAATAAACAGATAATAAATAGTATATAATACAATAGCTCGCTGATTAAAGCGATCATCTTTTTCATACTTCTATAAAACAGTTTCCTGTTTTGCTACGCAATGCCGCACAAATTTTTATCGCGTTTACATATACCGCACGTATATACAAAGATAATCGTCATACATGTAATTCAACGTTGCGTCATTTATTGCAGATTAAAAGAAGAGATTGGTAAAAAAATCAATAAAAACAGAATAGTGAACCGCGCGAGAAAAGAGACTCGGAGAATTAATGAAACTTGCGCCATTTACTTTATTATAGCAAATTAAATTATTAAATTTACTCCCCAAGGAAATATATTAATAAATTGGTTTTTCCTTAATCTTGGGATTTCCGCGCGCGTATATAGAAATATAGATCATATTAAATGTGTATGTATGTATACATATCTGTAACAACCTTTCTGGGTTCATCTATGAGGCCTAATCCGTGCGCGTCGTTGACGGAAAATGCAGTCAGTATCCATGATGTGATGGAATCTGGTACAACGCGTCGTAATTCTGTTTTTCCATTATACCTGCAAAAGCACATGTACTTAATATTATCATAATCGCGCAACAAAGGTGAAGTATTTAGAGGGTATCCTACATCTCGTGTACTTTTATCATTTAAATAATAAATAAATTGAAATATACGATGAACTGATCTACCTCCGAAAAGTATGTTTCAGATAGCGATAAAAGAGATTATATTGCAGCTTTCTAATGAAGCGACAATACAGGTATACACGATACAAGCAAGTTGATGTAATATGAAATATTCTTACGTATCCTTCACCTTTACAAATGCGGAGACACACGTTTTAACATTAAATGATGTATAAATAGCGAACGGTGTTATACGCGGATAAAAATCGATCGTTCCTTTGTGAATGACATGATGCAAGACAGTTCATTTTTCGAGAACTGAGATATGCATGATACGCAGAACAAGCCTTTGTAACGCAACTTACATTTACATTCTTGAGAAACATGAGATCGCACCTTTTACCTTGATCAACTTTCACGTAACTGTACAATACGGTATGCACGTTATTTACAGGTATACAGGGTGTAACTGAAAAACTCGCGAGAGGTAAATTTCAGGCCGATATATCGAGCGGAAGCAATATTTTACTTTATAATTTCGAAACGGCAGATTTTCTCTTTTTTTTTCAATACACGTACACCCTGCATATATACCGTATTTACACAGACGTGCATAACACGCTAAAAGTATACAAGATACGAAATAAATACCCTGAAGAGAAGTTTGTGAAAAGCCAGGTGTTTAAGATGTCATGCATTAGGAATACACGGGGCTTATTCCAGACAGGGGTTGGGATGCGAGAGAATGCGTAAGGACCTGCCAGCGGTGGTCTTGTCGCTAATCTGTGCGTGACAGGTGGACCAAGGTCTGGTCGAAGCGTGGACAACCCGTGAGGCGAGCCCGTTATTCTACCCTCCAAAATTTGTGGTCCTGCAATCCAATTCTGCATGTTGTATTACACCAGCCCCGATCATGAATCGAAATAAGGTAATCTCTATCGCTATACTCAAATACTATCGATATAGCCTAATGAATATTTCTTTAATTTTTTACACGATATGATTATCTTCACAGAATATTTAATGCATAAGAAATTATAACAATTAGAGATAATTGTAAATCTGTATAAGAGAGGCTTAATTCCATAATAAATAATTGATATATTTTATTTCACCAGCTCTGCACCTACTGTATCGTATCAGATTTCTTAGATTCGCATCTATCTCTGAAAGTTTTTTTACCAATCTCAAATAATAAATTTATAGTCTCTAATATATTTATATAAATATTATTGCCACGTTTAAGAGTGACGCGTAAGCTACAAGACGGCGGAATCATATTCTAAAAATTAAAAAATTTTATTTACGTAAAAGAAATTATCAGAAATAGATGTCTGTCTAACATATATTAAAAGTTATAGACAAGTAGACAAGATATAAAATTCAATTTCGGATTGTATCCGAAGTAAATATATTATATACATATATCATGTATATTAGAGATAATGATACCTAAATCCACATGTTAAATAATATTCAAATTATATACAGAGTACAGCGCGTGTATGTACAGAGCGTTTCCAAATCGACGGAAATGCAAAATAAGGATCCTGAAAAATTGAATATTTTTTTCCGTCACCATAAGTTACCCAGCGCCATTTTCCACCGCAACAACTTTAATGCGAAGCATTCTAGTTTGCGTTATTTCTTGTTGTACAGATTTTATTGTTATTATACATGTTAATATTTTAATAGAATATGAGTGTAGATTTTGGATATCAAATTTTCTATCAAAATTCTTAGTCCTAAAAAAAGATTATATCATATAAAATGAAATAGTAGCTTGAAGATGTATTAAAGAGGTGCTACGAAACAGTAAGGAACGATTTCTATTATGCAATTAAATGTCTATCTAAGTGAATAATTACGTGTTCAAAAAATTAACGAGTGGATGTGTAAAATGATAGTGTATGCATGATAATTTATTATGTCAATGGCATTACCCAGCGTCAAGCGTTTGCCAAAGCCAAGTTTCAGGGAAATTCTTGCGAACTTTGACCTTCTCAGGCGGTAATACAGCAGCCGGGCCTGAGAGTCCCGGCATTCCCGCAGCGGACGCATACATCACGTCGTCCTGGATACTAGATCTGTAGTATACTACACACATACAAGCTCGGTTAAAAAATATATATCTAATCTGACCGAGATCGGCTCAACGGTCGATACTGATTAAAAAGAATAAATCAAGAACAAGGATGTTATTCTCATGCTATATTATAAATAAGTTGGAATATAATAGTTATTCGATGTGTCGCATATTCTACAAAATACTTTATATTTAACGAATGTGCGCGTTATGTTTTTAAGTGCGCGTTAGTCCTTTTACTAAATATAATAAGTATATCTTAAATTTTGTATTTCGACACTTACGTATAGGGAAATTCTCGTGGACGTATCCGTTTGTGAGGATTACCACGCCAGTTTTCTGTTAAAGACATTCGTCATTTTAATTTGATTATCGGATAACAAGCGAGAGGATAATAAGATGAAATATATCCCAGCATGTTTTACTTGAAAGACGTCGTCCGCTGTTCCTGAGCCGGGCCTCCAAAGGTGACGGCCGAAGAACGCATCTGCGTGTGGCGACGCTTCTGCCTTGTCGTACGACTGCAGCTCCTTATACACTTGATCCTGCGCACAATTAATGAATGCAATCGGAATCAATTAAGTGAAATCGCTCCAACAGAAATTTACAGATATTTATAACATACTACGTACATAAGAGATATCATTTCCAGATTTCAGCAGGATGGATCTCTGGTCAATACCTAACAATCCAACGAAAGAATTTGGTTTCGCAGATACCATAATATTAACGTTAGCTCCGGGCGCAACTTCGTCTGGTGTTACTTTAAGATCGATCTATAAGTACGCAGATTATAATGTTAGATTATTATTTACATTCACGCTCTACATTTTTTTCTAATGTAAATCTTTAATGTGAAACTTAAGCGCGTTTCACCAGCGTTATAATAACTTGCGATGACTTACATGATTTTGAAGCACTCCCGTGAGTTCAACGTCTAACGAGTCCGCTATTACTTCTCCATCCGTCCGTACGTAATATACAATTACATGTGCAGTGGGTGCCATGACGTATGTTGCTAAAAACCTGAAACGTATTTTTATTATGTAAAATATCAATTTTAATCTAAAACTCAGGCAAAAGTTTCGAGCGAAAAGTTTGCTTGTACGATCGGGCTGTCAAAGAGTGATATTCATAGTTGAATCTTATATTTAAGATCATTAAGTCTGATCAAAGGCAGTCTTAGGACTCCATTCAGCCAATAAAGAGACCATATAGCGTCTCAAGGTAGTATTTATTACGACGATCTTAAATATGAGATTAGGCTATGAATACCGGCAAAAGTTTGAATCTCAGAATTGCTTTTTTTTACGACCCGAAGGATTCGAAAGACTCAAAATTCGACTATCAGAAAAGTCCGAACACTCTTCTTTAATATTTAACTACTTACCTGAATGAGGTCGTGTACTTGTCTTGCACGTAGATCGAGTCTGCATGCAAGATATCACCGCGACCAAGTACCTCATAACTTATGTATTTCAACGGTGCGGTAGAATTCACTTCGATGTCGACGTAATTGTTCACCTTGCGAATTAAAAGATTGTGAGAATATTATTGTAGCCGAAAGATTTCTACGTAATGATAACAGATGCAAAACGTACTGTCGGTTTTTCTGTTTTCAGAATCGCTTGGATGTATTCGTTGCTTATGGACATGGCTTGATTAGTTGAGGGGAACCATTCGTGGAGGTTTAGGTACTGTGCCTGCGTATATACACAAACAATTAGGTATCACAATTAGGTATTTCTAAGTAACACACACGGAGGCTTGATTAATAATGTTACCTCAACATTTAGAGGAAAGGAGATGTTATCCTTTGCCTTAGGCGGATAAAAGTCTAATTGCACCATGCCATGCTCATCTAATTTTCTTGTGATATTTGAATACGCCGATTGATTATATGTGTACCCGTATGCTATCAAGACGTCGTTTTTGGTGTCCTGTACTGGCGATCCGTCGTGATATGTCAGTTTTAACTGCAAAAGATGTAATATATTACACAATAGTTGCAACTTGAGTGTTCAAGTTTATTTGTTGAGTATTATAATGAGATATTCGACTTACGAAAGCAGTATATTTCAGTCCGGGTTTGAAATATTCCGATGTTCTTATTAATTCCATCGTGTACGGGTGTTTGTGTAGCGTTATTTGTGCCGAAGCGTTTTGCCTTCGGGTAGTTAATTCCTCTTCCACCACCACGTCGATCATAATGGGCCTTTCATATTCGTCAGTTAATCTATAAGATAATGTATTAGTAGGTATGTGTAAGGTGCAATATACAATGTTTCATAATTTAAAACTTGTCGAGTGTCAAAAAAGTACGTAATATAAGTTTCGGCAATTTTTTACTCCTTAAGCAGAAATTCTTTAAACGCTACAATATTTCGAAAAGCAAGAGGAAAATCGGAAATACGCAGTATATAACGCCGTATATCTGTAACCAATGCAATATTATATCGGATTTACCTTAATTCAGACAATATATCGAAATCGATTGTAACTTTTCCGTTAATCGGTACCACTTTTCTCACAGGTTGTTGGAATATGGGTTGGATCACGCCAGAGAAAATGTCTGGATAAGCCGTTATCGTAGCTTCACCTTTTACTGGTTTTCCATAGGTGTACCTAAATTATGTTCACTTACAAATGAATACTTTCGGTCAAATGTGGCTTAAGTAGTGTCAAATAGTTCAAATCATTATCAATTCTTTAAGTGATTATAAATTAAAATTTCCTGAGATAGCTGAAAAACCATCTCCAAAGTCTATCTTCGCTGAGAAACGTAAGATTCACGCGGATGAGACTGACGGGGAGTTTTCCGCAAATCCATAAAACTTATCTCCCTCGTAAATTGTTGTTGGAACAGTCGCTTACTTTGCGTGGACAGTTGCCGTGACTTTCGATTCTTTGAACTGTACGTGCTTCGGCGAGTCGATCGTCACCTCGAAGTTCGGTAGAACGTACTCCGCGACTTCAAATTCCTTTTCAAACGTCTGATCGCCGACGTTGGCAACAAGCTTCCACCTTCCTAACACTGGTGAATGCGACAACTCCAATTCACTGCCGAAAATACCATGCGTCACAGGTGGTCGAATCCATTGCTTGATACGATTACCATCGCCATCCTGTAGTAAATTTTTTTCTTAAGTACTTGAAGTATAATACTGAACAGTGCTTTACAATAATAATTATATATTCTCAAGAAGAGTTAGTACTCCCTTACAGGAATTTAATACTGTAAGTGATTATTTGGCTAGTGATTAATTACTTATTTCGAATATTAAAAGTACTGTTTTTAATGATTTTAATACTCAAAATAAGTAATTAATTACTAGCCAAATAATCACTTACAGTATTAAATTTCTATAAGGGCTATTTTATTGTTATGAGCATCAAAGTTTACATGACATGCATTGCACACATAAGTTCTATGTAACAGTGAAAGATATATACATATACTTGTATATATATGTATGCACTTACGACGATATATACGTCCGTCGGTCCCACAATGCTCGGTCTCAGCCTCGAATCCAATATTATACAACGAAACATAACTTTGTGACCGGGTTTATAAATCGCCCGGTCGGTCTGGATGAAGACGGAGTAACTTTTATGTACATACTCGATATCCTTCGATTTAGAAAAATCAATACCGGACAGACCGCGTGCTGTGAGTTTGTATTTTCCCGGCGTGGTCTCGCCAATCTACACATTGTAAGCAAAATCCATGACATGAATGTTAAATTACGACATAAAGTAGTAGATAGTTCTCACTTTTAAGTAAGAAAATTCATACAGGCTACCACAATATTAGACTATACGACCGCAAATTCATACGTACGTCTAATCGCAAGATCTGAGTGGAATAAGGCTCGACGGTTGCGGTCCGTGAAATGTTGAATGTTTTTCCCGAATCCAGTTCGCCAGTCAATTCAACGTATATCACTGACGGCGTCGACACGCCGGTGGTACTCGCCGCTACATGATATTCCGAATCAGGACGTACCACTTTCGGCGCAATAATAGTGTAATACCTTAAAGGAGAACAAGAATCTTCCTCATTCCAGCTTTTCCATTCTATTCTCTCTTCGGACTTATTAAAAAAAAAAAACTATCTACCGTTAGTATTGTTTTAACATTGAGGAATTATCCCACGTTACAATACAATCAAATATACGGTGGGCTTTCATAGATCGCAATGCAAACATAGTTTGTTATTACGAGGCGTCATGAGATAAATCATTTTGAATGAAAATATATCTGACAATAATATATATCTGATTGATATATTTATACTTACGGTTCTGCGGCTACATTTGAGATTATTCCCGATAGCAATAGAATGCCTAGCCATTCCATGTTCCAATAGGAAAGTCCTATTCAATTAAAACAAAAAGGCGTTTAAACATCTATAAAAAATGAACACATTTTTTTTTACTTGTGGAATAATATAAATTCAAAATGTATAATTTGAACGTAATTTATCCCAACTTTATTTTCGATATTCATAGTCAGATCTTATATATAAGATACTCCGTAGTCAATGAAACGAGTCGTTCAGCATCCAAATATAAAACTTAAGATGATCTCAAATATAAGATCTGACTATATATGAATACCGGCCTAAGTGTTTTTCAAAATTAAATTTATTTAAAAAAAAATTATTTAATTCAAACAAAAAGACGTTTAAACATCTTTGAAAAATTAATGTTTTTTTTTAATACTTTGTGGATGTATGTCAATTCAAAATCTATAATTTGAACGTAATTTATCCCAACTTTATTTTCGACGAATCAAAATCTATAATTTGAACGTAGTTTATCCCAACTTTATTTTCGACGATTAAATGTGCATTTTAAAAAATATCTTTATGTCACTTAATACGACATCAAAATTACATTGCAAAATAATGAACGATTTGCGCTTTCCACAGAATTATCTTCCAAGATTTTGCAATGTAACAACGGTAATCAATTGCGATTTTTTTTTCTACGAACGTGTGTTACGAGGTGAAAACTCGGAAGGCAGTGATAGATACAAATGAACGCATAAAAGTGAAGAATGTTAAACATCGCGAGTAATTAGACGTCATTATGTACGTAAATGACACAATGTGCACCGTGCGCACAGATGCCCATATAATTATGTCGCCGTGCAGTTTCCCTTCTTTGCGAAAGCTCAGCTCGTCACAATATACCGGTTTTTCCGGGAGTCCATTATCTATATCCGTCATCGTTAATTTCGAAGTTACGATCCGAATGAAGTAATTATATACTATAGCTGCGAGAGGAGGGGAAAAAAGACACGACGGCGGATAAATACCGTGACCGATTATTCCTCGAATAAAAGTCTCGATATAGCCGTGTCGGATCGTGATGTCAGAGCGACAGAGAGAAAGAGAGAAATAAAAGCCGGGGAATTCCGACAAAACATACGGAAATATTTTTTGCGTACGTTACATCCGCGTGTTACATAATGACCCGCGTGTCAGCGAAAACGTTTCTATTCTCATGGAGATCTTTGAAATATTATATTCGTCAAAAGTTCAGCTTTGCAGATATCCCATATTACGCAGTTACATTTCGCAGAAATAGCGAAGTAATTGAGCGTCACGGTGTAGCAATTTGGATGCAAAATTCTTAACTATATTTCAGAAGCTTGCCTCATCGTGCAGCAAGTACAGAGCATTGCATGCTGCCAAGCAGCATGGTAATAAATGCTCTGTTTAAACTTTAAGCAAACATTGTAAAGATAGAGATAAACTTGCTATCATATGTATCCCGATGACGCAAAAATGCAGCGTTTTCTTTGAAATGGAAAACATCACTTCTTATCTACTTTCTGTTAACTTAATAGCTATCAGGATATTTGATATACATAACATATACTTAAATACTACTTTTTATGTGTTCAGAAGTATCTGTTGACAATACGACATTTATTTAACTCTAATTACTCGCATTATCTAAGCGTAAACTTGACGCATTATCTCTTAAGCGATAATAAGTTTAATTTACACTTGTTGTTAGAAGAAGACAGGAAGAATTTGACAGATCAAGACAGAATTTTAAATTAATTAAAACTATTTTAATTTCAACTTCGATTTATTAAATTTTTTAAATTAAAACCTGAATTTTTTATACGTTTCTGTTAAGAAAATCCTTGTCCATCAAACTTTTACCATCACCTGATCAGTATTACTTCAATCTTATGACGAGACGTCATAAAATTTATTAAGATTAAATACAACTAAAAATTCAAAAAAGTTCAATTTTTCAAAATCGTTTCCTCCTTTTTTTGTGAAAGAATAGCTAATACGTGATGGTAAATACTGCATGCGACAAATATAGGATCGAATTAAGAGTTTCTTAGTGCTGAAATCTCGTAACATAAGTAGGATTTAATTCCATTTGACACCTTTGCAATGCTCCGCTTCTTTTACGAAGAAACAAGATATGGGCGTATTGTAAATTCTAACTCCGCGAGACATTCCTCGTACTCATCAATCATATTTATCGTATCGAGGATGTGGAAAATATTGTGCACGATTTTTTTTTACCAATATTCAAAGCAATTTTTTATTTTAAATTTTTCATTAACAGTAACATAAAGAAATTTAAATAATAAATAATAACTTTCAAGTTGCGAACGATTGAAAAAAAGTTGAAAGTTGCTAGAGATTACAATTTCTCTCGACATATTCTCGCTGAGGAAAAATCGAGCCGAAATTAATCAAGGAATCTGTCCTTAAGACAATACGCGGGAAGTGGGACACTCCGTATATGATAATAGAGCGAAATTTCTCAGCATGAAAGTATTCATATTAGGCTACTCCACTTTCCATTGGTTTACTCCGTAAATTGGGAAACCGACGAGGTTGATGTCAAATTCAACGACCGACCTGTCGTTCCCCGTCGATTAAATTCCACCTGCCATCAGCTCGTTTAGGTCCGTATAGATTGCTGACCGCAATGAAAGTACCGCGCCAGACGATTCGTCGCTACGACTTTGGAACTTTCACCGACACGGGGAGATTCAGGGCAATCGTCGAGGAAAGAAAAAAAAAAGGAAAGAAGACAATGGGACCTGAGGGCCCATTGAACAGTCGGACCTGTTCGGTATGGGCCCTCGGTATGCGTCCCGAAGAAAAGCGAAGGGAAGGATACCTGCTGCGAGAGGACAGGTATAAAGAAGGTCGCGTCATCGCACAAAATACAATTCGTCTCGGTGACTCACCTCTGGCCAGAGACGGAAGCGGGCCCCAACTTCCTCGGCTGCACCGAGAAAAATGCACAGGCGACACCGGAGACGGATCGTCAACCGGGGAATCGCCGTAGACGGTGCGGTTCTCCGTCGGCGTTCCGCGATCTTCCGCTGCGGAACGCGCGGGAGGTGGACGCGGGAGGAGCTGACGCCGAAGTGAGTCGGGAGAGTCGGAGCGGAGGAGAGCTCCGGGAGAGTATATTCGCGCTCCTGCTAACGGCCCAACGGTTAAGCAAGCACTGACGGCCACTACCAATCATGGCAGCAAGAAACCGGGCAGTGCAGGTTTCCCTTCCGCCTCCACCGCGTCTCCGTCGCCGCCGCGCCGGGCCACACGGGACGATCTTTACCGTTAGATAAAAATAGCGCGATAATGCATCGGCTAGATACGCCGCGAGCTCTCGTCCCGCGAAAATCCTGCCTAGAAATAGATATGCAGTTTGACTTACTTACTTCTTTTTTTTTTTAATTATGTTTATAACGTCCGGTCTCAAAAGGCGCTGCGTAAAATAGAGTTTTGTACCGAGAGAGATTCGCGTGCGAATCATATTAAATTGTCTCACGGGAAGAGATCCCGTGGAATCTTAGTTTCTGGATGTTCATCCCTGAATCTCTTTCTTTTTCTTGAACGGAAATTGTGTAGGATTATACAATTCAAGTGTAAGCTCGTTTGCTGACTTGAATTAATTAAGCGGAACTGTTTGCAAATAACAAGTTTAACACTGCAAAATGCATCTCGGCAAGATAACACAGTTGCATACTATTGACACGCTTTAAGATTCAATTTAACGTTAATTGCTTCTATTTTGCGTCACGCTTACGCTTTGAGGATATAAAAGGCTTTCGGTTCTATTGACGTATGGCTTAAAATTCGAATGGTAGAATTCCAGTGAATAAACGGATATGGATACGATTAAATCTGACGCATCCTGACGCGCGCGGCGTAATCTTAATATCCTTGCGTAGGCAACAACATCTGCGGCGCGCACGGTGACTTTAACGCGTGTCCCGGTTAGCGAGAGTAGACGAGGCCATCGTGTATGTAGGTCTGCTGAAGCATTTTGTATTCTTTTTGACGTTGTTTGTCGGCATATATGCATGCCGCTGAAAAGATACTATTTAACATCGTTATGGGATATATTTCGAAAGAAACGCAACTTCTTAACATCTGAACTCTATACTGAACTTTGTTACTACAATCTTTTCCTCGCGATGTTTTTTAATAAGATAAGATACAAATCGTAAATATTGTTAGAGAAATATGGAGCATCGCGATACTAAAAAAAGATATTTTCTGTATAAAGAGAGACCTGCGAAATGTAACATTTTCAGCGTTTTGTAATTGATGAAATGTTTTACGAGGAGCATAATAGGTATATACGACAAAATTTGCAGAAGAAAATCACGATCTCGATAACGAATAATGGAGGTGAAGGTCTCGATGTTGAATCGATATAATATAATTATCGGATCATGTAAGTATATTTTTTAATTTTTCTAATTATTTTTCCTGTATATAGAAACAGAAATTATATAAGAAAAAAAATATATATGGACATATTTTGTATATAATTTTATATATTTAAACGTTTTTATATTCACAAATTTACCAGGTACATTATCTGCAAACGACAGATGAGAAAAATTTTCATATTTCAAAACGTTAGGTATCTTCCCGGGTAGTAGAGTGACATCAAAAGTGACATTTACATAGTAATTTCAGTTTGTTTTGGTCTATTAGATATTATTTTGTCTTTCCACAGTAGCCTTTCTACCTGAGTTAGCTTTTATTATATTTAGACGGGTTTTGTTGAAATATTAGTACAGCGTACTCTAATACCGAATGATTTATGACCCTAAAACTCTTCGTCACTTACTATTGTGACAAAAACCATTCATTATACTTTCTCTGAAAAAATTTATGAGGGTAAAATTGTTGAAAACGGGATTCTCTTTCGAGTCAAAATCATAACTCAAAGTAACAAAAAATTCTAGCTGTTATATAGTTATTATTTAACACACTCACCGCCTTATCGACCGTCATCATAGGGCAGTCAAATAAATAAATGTCACGTACTATATTTTTATACGATTCAATACTATAAATTTTTACTACTATATCAATTAAATTTTTCATTGTTTTTTTTTTTTAATATTGGATGATCCAATTGGCATGAACGAAAAGTCACATAAAATGCGCTTAGCGCGGTGAATATGTAAAATAGTAACAAAAAGAGTTTGGGAAATATAACAGTTTATATCAATATATGCTAAAGGACGTACTTTGTTCATGTATAGATACACACACATATGGGCAGGGGAGAAGCGAAACCTTTTCTGCAGCCCCTTCCTAAAGAAATCGAGAGGGTTCAACGGAAGCGCACATCGTATCATATATACACACACATACATGTATCTATGCGCACATGCATGCATCGTGCATCTATGCACAAGCATATATTATACATATATATTTGTATAATATATACCTATATGTATGTATGATGTACACTAACGGGATTCTCTCGGTTGTTGGATTAGGTCAGGTTTTTTCGATGAGATAGGAATGCAAGGGAAAGGATGAAACCCTTCTCCGCCCATACACATATATACTACTACTACTTTTACATACATTTGAGTAAGGGCCGGTTGTTCCAACCTGTTGGAAACATTTACTATATTTACATTTACTATATATTTACTATTATTACTATTTACTATTGTCGGCAACATTTACTACAGTCTTAGTGAATTCTGACACACAGCTTGGACTCATTATTTCATCGTGAACGACTTTCTTCACGTAAGAAATTCCACAAGTAATCAAAATTGCGAGCCTTTGATAAATTCATATAAATAAAGAAAATTCAAAATTATCCAACTAATTGATCAAGAAAATATTCTAACACACTGACCAAGAATAGCAATACTGTACACGCACTATAAACAAGAATGTTTAATATAAAATATATTAGACTGAAGAAATCAAAACAGTTATAGAGTAAAATTTGTGATGTATGATTGACATTTACATACAACATGTATTTTAAGTGTTTATTTCTTAAATATATACGGTATCGGAAAATTACGTTGTATTTATGGAATTTTTTATTAATTTTTAAATAAATAATGGCTTTCTAATAAACAATGACCGACGCTAAAATCTTTGGAATGTTTATTTAACGCTGTGACCGTAACAATATATGCGTCAATATAAAGCAAAGCAATATACATATATACGTCAAAAGCAAAGCCGATGGAGAGAATTAATTATCTTTTTCGGCAGGTTTATGGATACAAATTGAATAAGATATAATTAAAGAAAGTAATTGTCTGTTCCAATAGATATATTTTCTTTTGAGCTAGGTAGAAAGGGGATTCAGGTAAGAAAAAAAAGGCTCTGGTGGAAAGTCAAATTGGGAAAACGGGCTAAATAAGAACCATATGCTGTTGTTGGTGCGTCGAAGTATAATTCCTTTATTTAAAAAAAAAAACTTTAATTATTCCTCTGTTTTATTTTCGCTGAAAATGGTCCAAACTGTGGGACCGAAACGTACGTAAACATTTTTTTCAAATAAAAGAGAATACCTCGACGCATCGAAACAGAGCTTTTGGCTTTTTATACTTAGCCCATTTTTCTCAATTTAGGATTCAGGTAGTTTTAAAATCATAAAAGGTTGTAAAGACACAAAGGTAAAGGTTTATACAAAGTAACTTCATATAATTAGCGTGCTCTCGTAGGCAGGTAGTCGAGCGCATTAAACCGAATAGAAAAGTCCTTTTTACCATTGTGCGTCATATGCGACTGTCTCTTCTCGCCGAATCCCGCGGACGTACGCGGATTTTTATTAATTAATTTTTCATTATTTATTGCAGTAATAGCAAAACGGTAAGAGACTTTTCTGTTCAAACCCTTCTACCTGCCTGCCCACGACAGGTGGCATGATAATAATTATATTACCAAACATCCTTGTATAATTGTATAATATTGCGTTAGGTATTGTTTGTTGAGGAAATTGTTTTTGAGAAAGAGACTATCAAAAAGTTCCAATATAGATCACAAATCATGAGTCAAAAAGAACACAGCTAAATAATTTGGTCAGAATTTAACGGTTTTTCCAATGCAAAATATCGCGTTTTTAATATAAAATATCATCAATCAACTCGAAAAACATATAATATACATCTTACCAAAATTTTGTTTCTTGTTAAGTTTATGCATTTCACGCATAGAATAAAAAAACTAACATCAGTCTTTATAAGTCTTCATAAGTCTTTTTCAATAAAAAATTTTCCAATTTTTACGTTCAATTACCGCTCAATAAATGTTGACATTGTAATTATTTTGATACATTTATTACACAAAACATTTAAAAAAACCCATAAGGCGGCATATAAAAATTACTATTTAATTAGACAAAAGGTTTTTACTTATTATTGTTATTACAGATCTAAAAATTATCAGAATTATACAATTTTTTATTTTAATGTAATACCAGTCACTTGTTTCTCTCTCTCTCTCTCTCTCTCTCTCTCTCTCTCTCTCTCTCTTTCATTTAAGTTTTCGAATGTTTCTAATTCTAATTTCATAATACATAATACATACGTAACACCTATCGGCCGGTATTTACAGTCCATTCTTATTTAGACAGTCTTAAATTACAACGTCTTAAAGACGAGTCATTTCATTAAAACAATGCGATGGAATCTTAAGACTGCTTTTGACCAGGGAGTATGTATGTACATATATGTATCTTGAAACGAGGTAAAAATGGTCGCATTCAGCAGACCAAGCCGCTGAGTAGCAGTCGAAGGTGATTGGCTCTTACTTTTAGAACCAACCAATCAACGCAGAGTGTTAATAAGACGACCTCAACAGTTGTGTCTGCTGAACGCGCCCAATAAAAGTGAGGAAATTCACTCCAGTCGAAAACGCTATCTATACTACATCTATGGAACACACTTAAAATGTATAGAGAAAATGACGGAGCGGACGGAGCCAATCAGCAGCCATCAATACCGATCACGGGGTTTTTTCCCCATAGAACTCTACTACGGGGCTAATTTTATAAAAGTGCTCGAAGTCGTCGTTAAACGCATCAGTCGTATTGGAAACTTCGACTAGTACATACGTTGTAATTGAGTGTGCTTTGTATAGCAAAGTGAAACGACGGTAAAAATGGAGCCGATGGACCCGATGGACTGCTGTGACTGGGACCCGGACGGTATTTTACAGTTTTTAAACGGAACTGACATGCAGTCTAATACGTGCGACAACAAAACGAATAACGATTCGAAAAACAAAATAAACCATAACATGTACAACGAAATTAATTACAAAAATGATTCCATAAAAAATGTGTACGACGACAAAGTAAATTATGAGCGCAAACTCAAAGAGAACTGTAATGAGCATAAGAATGATGCTTGGAGTAGCGTGCTATCTGGGAATTATAACATCACGAGTTACAATACCACGAATTATAATACTATGAACCACGCCAATGAAAATTTTCAATTGGTGAGTAGAATTTTAATATTTTCCATATTTAACTTTTATAATTTATTTTTTGTATATTTATTTTTTATGCGCTGTTTATCAAATAAATTGCTGTTTGATTCTTTATCAAATTTTTGGGATTGTGTTATTCTTTTATTTTAATATGTTTTTAATATATTTATTTTACCAACATGCAAATAAAAATATTACGAATATAAATATTGAAATTATTACGAATTTTATCTTTCATTCATTTCTTCAATTCTACGCAGGCTAACTTTTAACCTTAGGTTAATTCACTCTCTTTTTGTAAAGTTAATAAAAATTAACCGCGATATTTGTGGAACTCGGCCTAATACCCATTTCTACTATTGTAGATTAACTTCAATCTCGGTTTAACTTACTTTCTATCTTTTTCTAATTCTTAAAATTAAAGTGAGTTAACCTAAGGTTAAAAGTTAATCGACGTTTGTGGAACTGCTGGATCACTTCGATCAAACTCCGATTAACTTAATCGTTGATTAAATCCATTGGAAATGACCAATCGCATTTGTCAATCTGCTTAAAATGAGCAAATGCGATTGGCCATTTCCAGTGGACTAATCAACGATTAAATTAATCGGAGCTTGGTCGAATACAGTGAACTGCAGCACTGAATTTCACTGCAATAAACAACGGATTTAGGTTATGTTGCACCGCAATAAAGAACGTACCGGTGCCACTAGTGTATACACTGGTGCAAGAAGTTGAGTAATGAAAAACAAACCTGCTGCGTTCGCTTTGGGCATTTTCGCGCGCTGTAAGCACAATACCAGTATATGTTCACTCTGTCGGCACTTTTGATCTACTCGTTTCCGATGTTCCGCCATGTTTTTGGGATAATCAAACCAGAGCTCTACCTCCAGGAAGTTGTTCGAAAAAAGAACAAACCTCTCGTATCGCATCACCTTTCGAGATTTCACCCTCATGTTAGCTATCTTTGCATCGCCGCAAGTGGCCCCGCGGTCGACGGTCGTCAGTTGGCCGCTTGGGTCGCGCCAGTAGTCGCCAGTCTAGCGAATATGGCTGAGAACAATGGCAATGGTTGTTATTGAGCCAACTTTGCGTTCCGCTGGTACTTGTCAACAAAGACGTTACCCTTGATCTGCGCGCGACGGATCTCGCCGTCGCCTGGCGTAGAGTAACTCGTAAGTTGCCGGCGTTCTCGGGATTACCGTCCCCCGTACCGGCGGGCGAATACTCGGCGAGTGTCTCTCCGCTCGCGGAACGTTCTCCTCGGATGCCGCGCCGCGAAGCGGTCGTAAACCTCTCGTCCCCGGTGCCGCTCGTCGATTCCCCGTTGCTTTTCAACCGCGACCCTCGTCCGTCCCTGTCGTCGGCGCCTCGACGTCGAGGGTGCCCGTCTTGTGACGCCGCGCGGACGGCCCTTCCCCCCACGTGCGGATGTAGCGCGAGCGGCGAGCATCGTATACGTCCCCAGCATCCGCTCGGTCTTCTCCCTCGCGCGATCCTGTCCCGTCGAGGACCGGTCGGACGTACGATCGCACACGCCTGACTCGTCGACCTGTCGAGACCGACCGCCGAATGCCGACCGGTATCTCGAGGGGTACGATAATTCGGCCGATTTGAACCGACCGTTCACACCGCTTGCCGTTACTCGCTAGTCGAGTTTCTCCGCACGAAGGGGATCGTAAATGAACGTTATTTCCGTGACGATTAATGTCAAACAGTCCATTTTAGCCCGGGATATAATTTACTACAGTTTGCGTACACCTTGATAAAAGTTTTTTTTTATAAATTAGATCATTATCTTTGGCATTTATCTTCGTTGGCAAACTATCGTTTAATGTTGGCTTTATTAGTGTATCATTTCTTATCTGAGCATCATTTGAATTTTATTTCCCACATTTAGAAAATAGAAATCTATTTTGTGATAACGGCTAAGGATAGCCACTTCTCTCCTACAATTATGCATTTTCTCTCAATGTAATTTACGTGTAATCACACTACAGAATATTCTGTGTAAGAAATATTTCAGTTTTTATGTGAACTATATGAATTTTGAAGCAATTGAATGTTTCACGAACTGTGCGATATTAAAAATAGATGTTTCATAAATCAGCATAAATTTGTTACTTAATTTTTAACAGATAGAAGCAGGACGTACACTTTGATGATAATAACCGAAAATTTAAAGATACCTAGTAATGAAGATATTTGTATCCAAGAGTTACAAAGTATAACTTTTTAATATTCAAAATTTTCTTTGTATTAATTGCAAATATGTTGGATTTTTAATCAGTTAAAAAAAATGTAAAATTACATCACTGTATTAAATACCTACACCACCACACATGCATTTTATTACATTTTATGTCAATAGTAAAAACATTTTTCTTTTTTTAAATATATTAATTTAAATATTTTTAAATATATTAAATGATAACTGAGGCATTACATTAAAATGTATTTTAAGTGTTGAAATCTGAGACAATTTAAACAAATATAAAGAATATCAAAATTTTAAAGGTTGATTTTATTGTATGTTGCAGGACCAGGAGATTATGGCAACTGCTATTCAGGAGAATGGCATGAAACCGTTAACAAATAAATCGCTGAATCGTGTAAAGGACGTTAATAATTTGGAAAATGCAAACTCCTGTACAGAAAATAAGGACAATAGATTGTTTGATGGTCAACTTCAATCGTACGTGGGTCATGCCGAAGAGCGTCACGAGGCGATCCAGGAAGAACCTCAGGAAGAGGCCCACGAAGAGCCTCCCGAGCTTGATATCGTTATTAACAATGTAGTTTGCAGCTTTAGCGTAAGATGTCATTTGAACCTGCGAGAAATAGCGCTCAAGGGATCCAATGTTGAATACAGAAGAGAAAATGGGGTATGTGCTGATAATTTTTATATATTTGCACTCTCTACAAGAAATGATTATTCTCTCTTCTTTCGTTACGTCGTAGTTCTTCGATGAACCAAAACTTTCAAGATGAAAGCGCTAGCCCTATATAAATTTTGGCTTTCTCACTAGTTCATTACATTTGCAATTTTTATCAGAATGTGTTGTAAGCCTCTGGCTTAATCTCCACTATAGAAGACTAGACTTGTTTTCAAATTTATTTATTGTTTGAATTATTTATTATTTATTGTTTTACTAAGGTTTCTATTCTCACAAGAGAGCAAGGCAGTATTACGACTTGTCGCAATCATCTTGGGATTAAATTCACGTTTCGAGTAGTTTGTTTCTACCATAGTGAAATGTTTTTCTCTTCAAAATTCTAGTATCATATACGTGAAATTTTGAGAATTGAATCAGTATCTTTTGCTTGATAAGTGACTGCTCTAGCAATGAATTATCCAGTATATTAAGAAATGATTATTATTGTTATATAATTACAAGCTAATATCTAAGAAAAAAAATTAAATTTTTAAAAATATGGTTCAAATAGTCAATGGATTTTAAATGGGTCCTCTAATTTATACAGAGTTTATCTTTATTTTGAGTCATATATTTCATTACATCAAGAAAAAATTGGTTTCTAATTAAAAAGATAATATCATCACAATATCTTTTTTCAAAAACTATTATGATTAATGGAGACTTGTAGTTCTTGGTTACAATCTACAATTGTAACTTGAAACATCTTTTTTCTTGACTCAGCACTTTATACATATTAGATTACAGCAGTTGTAATAAAATACTCTTGATACTGATTATTACGTGTAAAGGGTTTCTCATTCATCTTCTAATCGAAGGTATTAAAAAAAAAAAAAAAAAAAAAAAAATTGAAAAATAAAAAATCGTGAAAAATAAAAAATTGTTGGAGCAATAATTTTTTTCAAGTTTAAAATATGTTTAATTAATTTTGAATTGTAATTAGAAAATTCATTTTGTTGAGTCTAAGTTTATTGGTCTGTAACACTTTAAAAATTTTTGTTTGTAAATAAAAACTTTTAATTGTATGATAGTACATAAAAAGAGAGCATCTTGATTTTTTATAATCATTAAATATATATTTTTAATTTATTATTTAATATATATTCTGTTTATAAACACAATATATTCAGAACAAAAAGGCTATATTTAAAGTACATATTAAAGTATATCTTAAAGTGTATACGTAAAGCGTATATATTGATTTCTGTTTGTGATACTTTTAGATGATAACGATGAAATTAAGGAGACCATATACTACAGCATCCATCTGGTCATCTGGTAAAGTAACTTGCACTGGCGCAACCAGTGAGATTCAAGCAAAAATTGCGGCACGCAGATTTGCTCGTTGCCTTCAAAAACTTGGATTCGAAGTGAGATTTAATAATTATAGGGTGGTCAATGTATTAGGCACTTGTTGTATGCCATTTGCCATCAAGATAACATCATTTTCGATACATCACAAACAAAATGCTGAGTAAGTATAAAAGAATGGACAGTTAATAATAAAATTATAGCATACATATGAGTATTGTTTCAATTTGTTTAAAGAATTATTCAATTATTTTACCGATATTCTCAATCAATCAATGAATAAAGAATCTAAAGTATTCAAATTATTATCAATGCATTAGTTAATAATTATACAATAGAAATACATGAATGCACGATAGTTATATAAATATTTTCATGTAATATACAGTTATGAACCGGAATTACACCCTGGCGTTACATATAAGTTAAAAGAACCAAAAGCTACTCTGAAGATATTTTCTACAGGAAGTGTTACTGTAACAGGTCGGTATTTATATGTTTTGTTACTGTACAGAGGCTTGTTAACTTTTGATATATTATTTTTATTATCAAGAGTTTTAATCTCTATATATTCCTGACCATGTAAAATTATATCAGAAATATACAAGAAATTAAACTAGATTGTATCGAAATAAATCAATATTTTTGCACTGATTAATATTTTTACATTTGATCTTTTTTTTTGTTTTACAATGCAATACTGCTTAAAAGTTTTAATTGAATAAAAAAAACTGAATATATCATGAAAAGTTAAATATTAAATTTACATGTTTAAATCATAAATGTCAAATTATATTCCAATGTTTATATTTGATTAGTAAATTAACTGACATAAAGCCACTTTATAATATATATTTCTGTGTTATGTTACAGCACCTAACGTTGCTTCAGTCCAAGCGGCAATTGAACATATTTATCCACTAGTCTACGAGTTCCGGAAGGAGCGATCAGTAGAGGACGAGCTTGCGTTGTCAGCGAAGAAACGCAAGTTAAACTCGAACAAAAGAAAACTGGATGAGTTCCTAGATGATGAGCCAGATATCTCGTATGAAAGTATGATCTCTGATGCAGAAGACGCACTTGACGAAGTAGGAAGTGAGGGCAGTTGGGACTGATCTGTTTTATTTTATCGCTCTACTGTTAAATGTGAAACTGTTGTCTATATCTCGTTCTTTCGATATAATAGATACATACTGCTCGATGTACAAAAGTGTTATTGCTAAAAGTGAAGTGAAGCGTAAAGTCGTTTCTATATAGTGCATGGACAAATGTGTGAGTGTTAGGGATAAAAATAGATACACATATGCACTTACGTGTACGGATATACACAGGGGCATAATTATCAAGTACACATCAACTGAACTGATCATCATCTTAAAAATGATATCCTAAATAGTTACTTTTGTTAGCAATATCACGTTATAAATATAAATATAGATATATATGTAATGTGTAATACACACATGGTGTATTACACATGTAAATATGAATATATATATGGTATTTATTAAGTATATATATATATATATTATATTTACAAATGTAAATATAAATATATATTTATATTTGTATTTATATACGTATAAATATATAAAACTTTACATATGGATGTATCTTCGCCATCTACATACATATATACGTACACTGTATGTATGTATGTATGTATATTTAAATGTGCGTAGAACACGTTTTTAATTATAGAATTCATTAATTTTTTTGGAGTTTATTTATCATTAGGCAAAATTCATATATATGCTTCTTTGGACAAGTGATGAGTACAGGTTTAAAAAGAAGTGCACATTGTTTATGCGTACATGCATACGTATTATGCATATGTGCATGTGAATTATGGCCTGTACATTTATGTTTCCATTTATTTCATGTTTAATTATAGTTTTCGTTTAATTAACATATTGTGCCAAAGATAGATATTCAAAATTTAAGACAAAGTAATCAGGATGAAACACACGACTTTATGTACTAACTTCCACAGTGTTTACAATCGATTGGAATATGGCCAAAAATATTTTAGTTTTCAAATCAATATTTTATAGAATGTATTCCACTGATCAAAAAATCATTTATTTTATGATTTAGATTCTGTATTCTGTAAAATGCATACCAATCAATATAATTCCGTACTGCCAACAGCTCGTTCTCGCTCAAATAACTTCTATTACTCAAGAAGATATTTATGTATATTGTAGTTTATTATTATTATATTCCTACTTTAATATCTCTTAATATGTCTTTTAAATGTTCAAATTTTGTTTTGTATCTTTATATCCACAAAATTTTCTATACGAGATATTGGTAGGAATCGTTTAAATATTATAAGCACATGTAAATATACGCCTGCACATTTGTTAAAATATCGTAAACTATAGTAAACCTACGTAAAAAATTAAATTGACGATAGCATAAGAATACGACGAGTAAGAAAAATTAAATCTTAATAAAAAAACATGTCATTTTTATATAATTAACCAAAAACTTGTATGAACTCCTTTCGTTTCAAGATTTTGTTATACGTATTATGATAAATTTTTGTGTATTTTTCTATTTTTAGAACACATATCATTAAGTATCAAAATTTTACGTTAACAAACAGATAAGATCATTTTGCATTGTTTGGGCGAATACGGGCTGTTTTTGTGGGTGTAAACGATGTAATGGTTAAATTTGGTTTTAAAATGTCTATTACATCAAAAGATGTCGTCTGGTTTGCAGTATTCATGAATTAAGATTCACGTATTACAATAGTGTTTATTTTATTTGCGTAAATATAAGAAAATGAAAGAAATCGTGACATTAATTTAGAACTGTGACAAACTATATTTTTTAGAGAAATTATAGAAGTTCATTGTGTTAGTGTTTTGTGAAAGGTACTTCTTAAAATCGCAAGTTTAAACATACGAAACGAATGTATTGTGTTCAATGAGATATTTATTTTCGACTTATATATACATATATAATGACTGGAATTGCATATTCTAGAATCTGCAACAAAGACATAAATAATGCGATAGGACCTGTTCTAGCGTTAGTTACTGTTTTTTTTTTGTATTAGTCATCTCTACATACGCATTAATACATACACATCATAAGTATTTATTTGTCATTTACAGTATCCTTATATGATATTATAATAAGCGCATTTGAATCATGTCATTTTCATAAATATTAATTTCCTGAAAAATCTAAAGTGTCACCTGAACAGCCTACGACGATGTTTATTTTGCCCATTCATAAAATATTTTCATGAAAAGAAATATTTTTACACACGACTTTGCAAATCTAATTAATCGTATTTTTAGAACTCAGTTTTTATTATAAAGATGTATATCGGATATTGTGCAAAACGTTACACTGAGGGTATAATATAAAATGCGTTGTCTTTCTTATGCTTCGCGATTATTCACATGTACACAAAGTTTAACCTTTCGTTTGCATTTAGCTGAAGAAAAGCAATATATTGGTAAAAATATATAGAAAGATTATTAAAGACTTGCGTAATTCGTTAATAGGAAAAATTAATTATGTGAATATTATATAAATATCTTATCACACATTAAGTACAAGAGAATACGATAAGGAAGGTATGGCCGATATTTTATTAAATGATTAATCTGTTCGTGCCATATGACATTATATATTCGTTAAAATTAGTTAAAGCAGAGTTTCATAATTTTCATAATGTATATATTGTTTTTACACTGAGCAAATTTTTTACGATTTAAGCTAAAGTCACTGCCCTTAGTGTATTCAATTAGAAAATGTAAGACTAGATCCACTAAAGAGTATGTGACACAAACTAGACACATTTTGTTTACATTATTGGAAATAAATGCTATTTGCGTTATTAATCATAGGAATTAAAGTTTAAGCGAATAAAGAAGTTGAACGATAAGACATTGTCGAAGAGTGTAATGACAAAAATAAATTCTATCATATATTTAATTTCCGTGATTAGTGTAGAAACGTTTCCTTTTGTTTGCATTTAATTTTTATATTAATATCTAATAAAGTATAGCATATCGGCGTATGTGGCCTTATCTATATGTAATATTTATGAATTTTAAAAAAAGTGAAATTCCTCTCGAATCTTAGTTTTAAAATATTAAAAATTTCATTGTGATATTTATAAAAAACGCTTTCTTTTTTAAATTATATTTTTTATTTTCTTTATACTTGTACATAATCAATGCTTCAGTATTTTATATGTGTGATATGCAATTAATACAATTCATGTTTATTTATTTCAATTCTTTTTATAAAATTTTTACGTTCAGTCATATATTACCTTTTTATGTATTACAATAGACTCTGGATATATATCTTATGTAGTGCACTGCTGGACCGTTAATGCTGAACGTCACTAAATGCTGAATGAGACAGCAATAGAGAGTAAGATGATCTCTCTATTGTCATTAATAATTCGGAACCCACTCTCAATATGTTGCCATATATTGGGAATAAAAACGACCGTAATTAGGTCGTTATACATAATGGGAAAGTACGTATTTATCGAACTTTTGTGAACTGATACGATATTAAGTAAAACCAAAATATTAGTTTCCGATAAAAATATTATAGTGCATTTTCATCAAGCAAAAAATAGTAACTAATTTAAATTGCGTTACGGCTATTGAATGTTATAACATATTAATAATATAAAGCATTTGTAAATGTTTTTTTATATGTGACTATTTATTAGTCAAATATTTACAAGAATTATTAAAAGATATTTCATAAATAATTTCTATTAAAATATTATAAACTAAGTATATCCACAATTGATTCTCAAGTAATAATGTACATTATCATTTCTCTCGTAATAATGCATATTAATAAATATAACTATCCTAACAAGTGTTGACAGTATGTTAACACTTTGACAGCAGATTTAATCGATACTTTGCAACGAATTGACATTTTTAGAAATATATAAAACCTTAATAACTGACTCTTTAATTATCTTTACATTTATTTGCTCCGCTAGTTAATTTGCTGTTGATGCTTGATGCATATTATAAAAAATATGATCCGTTTTTTTTCTCCTAAGTTTAAAGTACATCTTCATGAAACGCAGCGAGAAATTCGTTTACTGCAGGATAGTAGTGCAAAGCCAAGATCTTAGCATCCTAGAAAAGGAATGAAAGACATCTCTAAAAGACGTTAAGAGTAGATGTACGCATGAAAAAGTCAAATCCAAATATTTGTTTTAAAAATTAAATAGTAATATATGTAATTTTTTTAGTAAAAAATTTTTTTAATAAATTGAAAAATCGTTTAAAATTTCCTGTGACATATTAGCTCACAATAAATTACAAGGCGTTTAAATTTGAAATAAAAAATGTATAATAGATATTTTGGCACTTACCTCTTTTGTACCTATATTTAGGCCTTGTTTATTCATTGTGCATCTGTAGGATAATATAGCATAATGATTGCTAATATTCAATAAGGTGTCTAGATCACAGTCTCCTAAATCATCAATCACTTTTTTTGAAAGACTTTTCAGAAGGTTACCATTCTTTCGGTCACTAAAAGGCTGTTTAAACAATTCTTTGAGTTTTGTTTATTTATACATATCTGTACGAGTTTAGCATTTAAAATTTCTTCTTCGTACATACCTCATCATACCATAATGCTTTATGAATATCATTTGCATAAATAGATATAATGCGAACTTTTTCTTGATACACGTCTGATGGCATAATCTGGCATAAATGTGAACTCATTTTGCGATATCTGTAATCCAAGTATCAATAATATAAAATAAAATTAACTTGAAAATCAATAAAATATTAAATAAAATCAATACCTTAGTAATAATCTACAAACTCTCGATAAAATAGCACAACTCTTCGTAATAAATGCTCCATTGATGACTGCTGGTGGCGGCAATGTCCAAGATGATACATAACTACGGCTTTCTAATGTACAGATCTGTGAAACAAAACAAATAAATAATTAAAAATCAACCAATTAAACATTTCAGCTACATTATTTGTAATTTGATTTTTGTATATACCTCTTCATAAAATGCCAAAATTTCTGATAACAATATAATATTGTAATTGTGTATGTTTAATCCACAAACAATCAGATTTTCTGATATCGTTGTAAGCACAGGTACAATTTCTGCTAAATCTTCCAATGGACCTTGTCGCAAAAAGGACGATGCATATTGACCTTGTTCTTCAAGACCTTGTCTTACAAACTGTAATGAATTGTCACATTAATGTAACAATAATATATATGTAAAGAAAATAAACTATAAACATAAATGTATTCCGTAAAACTAGTTTCGCATACTTCTGTCAAAATAATATCCAATCCTTACCAAGTTTGTCATTAGTTTCTGCAGAGATCTAATTATTTCACATTTTACATTTAAACTTGACTCATAAAATATGTTTTGCACATGTATCAGAATGTTTTCTCGTAACTCTGAAAATATAATATTTTAATTTAACATTTCAACATTTGAAAGTTTCAACACTTTAAAGGCTAGAATATCTTTGTAGTTACCAGTTACTGATATAGAAGTCATCCATGGCAGCAAATCGAGTAACTTTGGCAGATGCTCTCCTGAATTGTAATATAAATATTCATCAAAAAACAGTTTAACTATAAGTATCCCTTCTTGCATGTATCGAGAAAATTCGACTGTCATAGTTAAAAATTTATCCATTTCTTCCTCAGAAAACTTTCCATTTTCCAGTATAAATGCTAAAACATTAACATACTGACTATAATATACCATAATAGTACATAAAGCTTATATTAGTTTTTTTTTTAGTAAAAGTAAAATAATCAAAATATAGATACATACCTCTCGTAAGCGTATTATAAAGATTATACGAAAATCTACTTTGGTATTGAAAATCTGCATATGTAAGAAGATGGTAACCAACCATATTTGCCAAAAGTGAAACGGCATTACAAGGCAATTGAACAGTCTGATGATACTTTCCTAACTCTTCTATACTGGTACATGTAACACATATTATGTTAATATGTATTAATATTAATATGTGACATATGTTATTTCAGGTATATTATACTCACCTGCTTATATCAAAAATTGACTTTGCATATTTATCTTTAAAAATACTTGAACCAATGTGAAAATAACCAACCGATGGTAGAAGCATCTTTTTCTTTTTTTGAGCTCTCGTGTTCTATATGCATGACAATTTTTATAGTCTATCTTAAACTCATACTATTATACATATTACGATACATCAGCATATTTCTTTGTACCTGCATCACGTTCCAATCAAAATAAGCTCGAGTGTGACGTGATTGTTGAATTTCCGCACGATCTCTGGCATCTTCCAATGCTAATCGTATGAATTCGGGTATAGGTTTCCACACACTTTCTATATTCACCGATTGTATTTTCTCGGGAACCAATTCTGGTTTATACGACTTAAATAAGCTACAAACACGTGTTCAATAATTAATTATTAAAAAGAACAGTTTCTTTACTAATAAAGCAAATTTGCAATTATACTTACGAAAGTAATGCAATAATATGTGTTGGAGGTTTGGAATAATTTTTTTGAAGCGCCAATAATCTCGAGACATCTCTGCGAGAAACATCTTCCGGTTTTGTCAGCACGTAGATAAGACGTGCTATATAACGTTCCTGAAATTCACATTTATACATAATACAGAATACTCTATTAAACTGACTTAAAGCTTAATTTAAGCAATGTATTTCAATCATTGCATTTTGATACATACACATTAAAATACATATTAAAAGACAAACTTTTATTGTTTTCAAAATAATTAAAAAATTTCTTAATAACATAATGCTGAGGAAATCAAGTCACATTTTAACACTTCTCTTCTTAAATATTAATGTAAAAAAAGATATATATATATTACCAGTTTCTGTTTCTTGAGCATAGTATAGAAGAAGACGTCATAATATATGTTGATTACTTTTCTATCTACTAATTCGTAATCCCATACACCTAAACATTAACAATAGTTTCAATATATTTTTATAATCAATATAAGGTCTTGGTATAAGAATTAAATTACCTATGATCCATTGTATAACAATCACACAAACGGTAAACGGTAGATTATTCAACGAAGATAGACACCAGGTGATCACAGACTTCACTATTTCCTCAGACAGTTTATGCCTTGGAATCAGACATTTGATCAGCGATACCCGTTTGACGGCACCTGATACATAAATTTGGAGCTCAGTTAATTTACGAACTTGTACATAAAGATCATGTAGTCTTTCAAATTGATGAAATACTACAACGTTAATATGTATTATCGACGAGATACCAACCTAAATCTATATGTACAATAACATCTATGAGCTTCGTGAGAATATCGTCATCTAACCCTCTTGCGGCAGCTTCCTCTTGTAATACGGTAAGACCTGTGACAAACTCGGGACACGCTGCGCCTTTTGCTAAAAGAAGAAAAGAAGGAACGACTCTTAATCCCTCAATCTGATTGTTAATCATTAATCCAGATGCAATAACCATTGGTTATAATTTGAGCTTTGTATGACATATGCATATTATATAAAAAGGTAAATATACTCAAAACATATTATGTAAAATGTAGATATATACATATACATTAAAATTTATATCAAAACAAATGTTGGAAACATGCTCCATTTAAAGGAAGTGAGGAGAGTACATGCATGTAAATAAACAAGATCTGGAATCATGGACGTTTGCAACTTACATTTGAGAGCCTTTATGTATTTCAGGCATGTTTCCCTCGTCTCACTTTCCACCATCCTGCTAGAATAGGATAAGTTCGCTAAGTAAAATCACACGAAATTGTATCAAATCATCTGGAGTGGGAGTAAACCTGGAAAATCGTGACAGAAAACCGCGCAATCTCTCCCCCCCCTGTCCCCGCCCGACCATCCCATGAATTCAAATCAAAACATGTGCGCAAACGCATCATTTTAAGGCCGTATAACATTACGAGTTGCGAACTAGGTTGCCGATTGGGATTGATATTTGCGAATTGACCAATCAGCCGGCAAGCTGCTTTGCTCTGATTGGTCAATCCGCACCGTCAACCGTAACCCTAACCAACAACCGAGCTCGCAAGCTGTAAATATAGCCTTTGGCCGGTATTCATAGTCGGTTGTTATATTTATTTAAACGATCTTAAAATGTTATGAACCAATCACAGGGTCGTATTAGCAAGACATTACTTTAGGACGGTCTTGAAATAAGAACTGACTATGAATATGTACCGGCCTTTATCTTTTACTCCACAATCCACATTAATGCTAGGTTTACAATGCGAGTCGTAAAGTCGTGAGTCGTAAGAATTGACCAATCACAGTCGATTATTCTCTTCAATTTCGATTGTGATTGGTCAATTCTTGCGACTCACGACTTTACGACTCGCATTGTAGACCTAGCATAAAAGGAAAAAGATAAACTCTGAACTAGTGCAGCCATAGCAATAGAAAACAGAGATTTATTAATCTGCAGCTGATAGAAATTGATATTATATTGTGGACCGAGCTTAAAGTGAACCTTGATGAATGATAAATAAATTCATCGACCAATCGCAATCGAGAGTGCTCGATAACATGGGCCGCCATTTTGAAACTCTCCGCTGTGGATTGGTCGATTCTCCGATCGTCAAATCTCTCGCTGCTTGCGTTTTTTGCGTGCACTGTGCCGTGATTTCTAACCACGCACCCTCGCGAAAGTTATAACAGTCACGATTTCTAAATCCGGTTCGGTGATTTCGTGCGTTTATACGTGCGCAATTTTTGTGGTGGTGCCGTCGGTCGTTATCTAATTACGCGTAGTGCTAATTGTGAGAGATAGATAATTGCGCGAGACGAGACATAGCAGCGGCAATATGGTAAATTTTTACGCCATGTCCCCAAATCAATAAGGAACGTAACAGGAGTGTGGTATTCGACGTTGATTATCGCCGTTTTTTTTTGCAGATGCAATTTATGTTACTGTTTAGCCGCCAAGGGAAGCTTCGCCTACAGAAGTGGTACGTCGCGCATCCGGATAAGCTGAAAAAGAAAATCACCCGCGAACTGATCACCACGATACTCGCACGAAAGCCGAAAATGTCGAGTTTCCTAGAATGGAAGGACGTTAAGGTTGTTTACAAAAGGTATATGATTCACCAAGAAAGTACTCGGCTAATGTCCACTTCTATCAGCAGATAACTTTAATCTTAGTTTCTAGTTTTTAGAGCTAGAAAAAGATAAAAACTAAATTAAACCCGAGAGTCAAGTTGATCTATATTGGTAGAAATCGTAGAAATATAAGGATGATTTTGGCTGCGGTCCACTTGACATTACAAATGCTTTGAAGCGTTCTTTTTCTCCTTTCTTTATTGAATAAAAGGAGAAGAGAAATGCTTTGAAGCATTTGTAACGTCGAGTGGATCGCAGCCTTCGACCAGACTCGGATTAACTTAATTGATGATTAATTTAGCAAGTACCTGTGTTATTTTGTTAATATGGATAGAATTACATCTTTGTTTTTTAATATATGGAAGTATATATTAAATAATTTATATAGAAATTATTTAATATATATTTAATATATATTGTATAGAATATTAGAAATTTTGTTTACATGGATGAAATAATTAATAATTAGTATAAATAATTAACGTGAATAGAATTATTTTGTTAACATATGGAAAGATTTGATTAGGAACAAGAAGTTATATGGCTAGATATTTTATTTCTGCTGATTATTAATTGCCGAAATTAATTGCCGATTTATCAGAATTTCATCCAGTTCTAATCTATAATATCATATTTTGAAAGGTGGTCGTAGAAAATCTTACCTTATGACTGTAAAAAGAAAGCTTTGGGTTTATCCTTACAGATATGCAAGCTTATACTTTTGCTGCGCAATTGAACAGAACGACAATGAATTGCTGACATTGGAGATTATACATCGATATGTTGAATTATTGGATAAGTATTTTGGCAGTGTAAGTATTATATTATCGAAATTTATTTAAAGTGTATTTTACCAAGTTTTGTAATTTGTTTAATTGGATATTATAATTATAATGTATTATTAATGATAATATATTATTAGGTATGCGAGTTGGATATAATTTTCAATTTCGAAAAGGCATACTTTATCTTAGACGAGTTGCTTGTCGGTGGGGAGATTCAAGAAACTAGCAAAAAAAATGTATTGAAAGCCATTGCTGCCCAGGACCTGTTACAGGAGGTTAGTTACGGGGATGTACCCCTTGAATTGTAACATGCCTTAATTTATTAATAGCACACAAAGGTTGTACACATATCGTTTCCTTTTATAGCCAGTTTTTTTTGGCTGTAAAAGAAGTACTTTTTTTAGATCGTTTTATCTAGCTGTTTACACTTAATACATATTTAAGGAGCCATCTAGCAAAACTATATCCATAGATAGAAAGTACAAATGAAAATGTTATACTTGCATTTGCATAATATTTAATCAACGTTTGCCAATACGTTAAAACGATCTATACGCCATTCCTCCTATATGCTCCTTCTTGCCAGTCGTGCATCGTTTTGATTAAACGATCGTGATGTTGCAGGAGTCAAGCATGTATAAAATCTATTTAAACTAGGTGAGATTAAAATGTTTTTTATTTTCCCGGTTTAATTCTTTGCAATATTAGTTTATTATTTTCTTCTTATAGAAATAAACCTGCGAAACATACAATGTTTAAGCAATCCTTTTCGACGTAATCGGTCTGAACTATTGTTCACTTTTTAAAAATTCATTTAACACACCTAGTTAACAATAGATTTATGCAGATACAGAAACGAGTACTTACAAAACACGTGCATGAGAAGGCATTTAAATACATTAATGATTGCCTCTTTACATGAAGCAATTCGAATTTCCTAGCTTTAGTATTGCCTGTCTTGCATAATCGTAATAATGTACATATTATATCTATCTACAGACAAATGAGCTTTCTTTTTTGTTGACAATTCTGTGTTGTTGTTATATTTGAAGTTGCACGATGTGATCGAACGATATCTAGCTTTTGCATTCCCGTTGACATTATTCCGTATACATAAGAACTTTATCGCTTGTACGATATGTATATTCACATTACAGCATTATGTTTGCAAGTTACTTCACTCATGCTGTCTTGTATAACATACAGAATATGACAGGACCAGATAATTTTTAATATTTCATAATATTGTTTTTTTTTATATCAGTTATAAATTTTACTATGTGGACTGGGAGACATTTTCAAAATTAATAACTCTTTTATATCAAGCCTTCGATCTCTCTTTGTCAAGTGTCTCTACTATAAATATAACACCCAACTTTTCTATATATTCCAACTGTCCTACTTTTTTTAAGCATGATCAACATATCGTCTGCATTGTAATGTCGTATATCGATGATAGAAAATTGTAAGATAACAAGCTTAAATGTTAGACAAGCTTGAATGCTGTTACAGGCAATCCTGCGTGCGTAAATGCTTATGTACGCTTCTCGTTTAATCTTTATAAATGAGCTTGTATAGTACTTTATTGTTAACATTTTAATTATTGACAACATTAGGTATAATCTGTGCAACAGCATTTATATAGGCAATACTATTTGATAATATTGTTGCGTAATTTATATAACAGACAAAAATATTTTTTGAAGTTTATATTATTTCTTCTAAATATATAAGAAACGTTGGTCGCCTTTAGGTTTTTGATAATTGTAATTTTGATAACTGTAATTTAAAACAGGGTAGTACAAAAGAAAGTATTTTTAATATCTGCTGAAAGATAAAAGATTTTTTTTATCGAACTCGAGGTATTTTACATAATATATATACAATGCAGAAAGTAGTTTGCAGTTAATTTTATTTATTTAAAAGAGAGATCATATACTAAATTTTTTCAACCTACGTGCTATGAAAATATTCTGTATGTATTTTTGTGCTCAGGTGTGCACTAATGAATTTAAAGTCTCATACAGAGATTTTATGTAAAGTACACTACTGCAAAAGAAAATTGCTAAAATGTATAAAATAAAAATTGAAGCGAAGATAATTTAAATTTTATTTAAGATGTGAACATTAGTCGAAATTTTTAAACAGCAGTAATGAGTGAGAGATACTTCTCACTGTTATTTCATTCATTCTGCCATCTGAATAGTTCAATTAATTGTGTATTAATAACATATATGTATATTTTTTTCAGTACACATGCCATTTAAATGATTTGATAAGAGTAATGTTGAGTATCATTATTTATTCTAGTCTGTTACTAGCTTTTTTTAAATAAAAAATTATTTTACGAGAAATAGACATGATAAATATAATGCTATACATACATAAACTTTTCTAATTTAAAAAAATTTTAAATTATATTTGTTTAGTTTGCGAAATAAATTTATAGAGAAAATTTATTTTTGTCTTTATGAATTATATTATTCTATATGTATATACTACATTCGCGAGCTTGAATATTAATATTTCAAAATTTTGATACATTGCTAAGATATTTTTTTGCTTTGTATTTAAAAACCATATCACATCATTTTTATTAATGATTAATAAGTTATAATGAAAAGCATTGTTACTTTTAAAGTGTAAAACTCAAGTAACTGGAAAATGTTAATTAAACTAAAGTACTATATTTATGAATAATACATATTTACAAATGTTATCAATACATGTTTACAAATAATTTAAAAAAACCGAGCATAATTTGTCGAGCACATATATATAATCGTATATCGATATAATCATTTCATATTATTCTTTGTAACATACTTTCTGTAGATGAAATTAGTAGATGTAATAGAAATTTCTAGGAAACCTGTAAAAACCTGTAAAATATTTCATTGTATTGCATAATTTATTTTCAAAATTGCGTTTGAGTTGATTGATTTATGTATGTATTGGTTTAAAATAAACCAATGTGCATGTGATGTTGACAGAATGATGAAATATTCTAAAACCGAATAAAAAAATGTTACTAATAATTAGATTGCGGATTTGCTTTTAAGCAACTCGTTCAGGTATCAGATGACAGTCATTGTGCCCGGTAGAAACGTGGAGGTAGGAAGTATAAAAAATGTGGATGCGTTAAAGGGAAAGATATTGCTGGGCATATCGACTATTATCAGAAACTGAGCGGTTAAAATCAGACGAGCTAATCTGCAACCTGCTATTAATTGCCATACGAGTATATGTTTATCAGATCCGTACGAAAGCATGGCATCAATGCAATGATTTATGCACCTGTATCGTTTTTAATAAAGGTAAAGAAACGTGTTGACGTATTATTGCCATAATAATATCTTACGAACTTAGTACTCAGATCTAGATTAATCAGTTATTTCATAGATTATGATAGTGAAACAGCACTAGAACTAGGATAAATGAGAAGTGTATTATTACGTATATATGTTGCTATTTATATAAATAGAATGTTGATATGTGTATATGTATGCCTTCAAAGTAATAAATATTTTTCAACAATTGTATTCATTTTGTAACATTTGTCTCGTATATTTTGTTTTCTAAGTAATGTCTCACTTAGTTTTACTTTTCACGAAATAACGAATTTCAAGAATTTTACGCAATTTCATTAATAATATTATTAACTATCTTACACGGGATAAGGCATTTGAAGTATGGCACATTAATTAAAGTATTTTTCAAAATATTTGATTTCTGGGAAAAATGTTACAAGTAGAAATTGTAAAATTTGATTGTTATCTTAATTGAATGAATTCGATCATAATGATAATTAGCGACTTATTGTATCTGTCCAGAAAAATTATTTTATACGTGTAATTTTCTCTAAACCAAATAAGACAAAAATGATGATGGATCATTATTAAGGGAATATTATTTTTATTACATTTACGATAACACTCTTGAAGTTTGAGAAAATATTGTAAAATAATTTTTATGTGGCTTAGAGAGAATATTATGGGACTTTTGTACGTAGAGAACTAATAAATATAATGTTTTAAATGTTGATAATATATTACACGGTATAATATCATGTGTGTAAAAACTCATGGTAGATAGGGACGAAGTAGAAGTTTAGCGAAGACTAGTTAGTTTTTCTTTGTTTGTTGTGGAAGGACGAAGCTGTGGAAGGTGCTCTGCGGGATGTAGGGCTTTTATAGGTACCCTATTGTTTGCATGAGCTTCATGGACAGAGTATCGACCCACACGATCGACCGAAAAACAAGAAAAGGCTTACCCGCTGCATGATGCCATTACGACTCTACTATATAAAAATATAAATTTTCGAGTCAACTTTACTAGTCATATACAAGATGTTTGAGGCGTCGTGTGTTTTCTTTCTTCGGTGACGAAAACTCGATGGAATATGAATAGATAAAAATAGTAAAAAATCAGTTTTTTATTTTTTTTTATTTTGGATTGAATATATCATGGCAATTGAAAATTTTGTCAAGAGGTACTGTTTATTTAAGTTAAAGAAAATAAAATTTTTTAAATATTAAATTTTTTTTTATATATAAAAACTTGAAAAATATTCACGAAAAATCGATTGTTTGCTTGTAATTCGAAAACTTTGTTGCTTTGTTGTGGAAGGTGCTCTGCGAGTTCGAAATTGGGAACAAGCAGAATAAATGTAAAAATATTCTTTTTTGTGTCTTAATCACTACCGACAAAAAATTGACAGAAAGTGCACGATGCCTGGAGCATTCTCTGTATATGTTAATATATTTTTATATATCGAGAAAAATTCTCTCTTGCACATATAGAATAAATTGTTATGTTACTAACCAAAGGCTGAGGGCTGAACTACGGTTCTCAAATCTTAATTATCACTTTTAACATACGTATTAACGAGTAAGTGATATATATAGTTACCCTACGTACTTTAATCTTCAACTATGGCAATAAAATTATCTGTACTCGTAAGTTATTTTTATGAAAGCGTTGTATATGTACTACTGAAAAGCGTCAGTATTAATGTGATTACTGCATAGAACGTACACCTCCTACGTATCTACTTAAAAGAACAAAAAGGATCCTACTTTAATTATATAAATATAATTGGAGACTTATATATTTCTTAATACTCTTTATATATTATATATGTGCATATGCATATTATATAAGCATCAATATAAGCGTCAATTTTTAATGTTATACATTAAGTGTACTAGTAATAAATATATCATACGAAATCTTTTTATATTGTAATTGAAAATTAACGCGCATAATACCTTAGTCTACGTTAGATCGATCATTTACGTTAGTCCTCTAGTGTTTGTTGAAAATTAGTTTATTAGTAAATAATATACAAGAGATTCGCAAAGGCAACGAAATAATGTGTTAGCTGGATATTTTTTATCATAAGCTGTCGCGCGGTGTGAGCATATTGAGCCGAATCGCTTTCACTCTGATCCCATCTGGTGGATGGGATCTCCACAATTCGACATGTTGCATGTAAAAACAAAGCAATTTTTATTGGCGCTTAAGATTTCAATCGAGGCAATGACACATGAACATGCGCTTTGTGTAGCCAGACAAGTAAAAGTTACTCGGTTATATGAAAAGGGTTCAGTTCACCATTTGAAGCTGCATCAAGAAGGGAATTTTATTATGAAGTATAGGTACGTGTACGCTTATATATATATATATATATCTTCATATTCTATTTTTCGTAATGTGTTTATAAAGTGCAGCGTCAAAGTAATTGATCCCTGTTCATATTATTGTAAGGCATTTTGAATACGGTATTGATAGACTTGTTCTCTTGTGTGTGTTGCAGGAGGAGACTCCTCAGGGATTCTTCGAAGATCACGGATTGGGATAATATTCTTTAAAACAATATGCGTGCTTTTTTGTAAGTTTACATTCCACACACGACTATGTTTTACCATTCCACATTTCCATTAACGCAAATCCCCATGTCATTATTTGAACTTTAAAAATTAGAAAAGAAAAAGAAAAAAAGATATATGAATATTTTTTGGCGTGCAGACATATTTCCACAATTATCACATTTATTATTTTAATGATACGGTCAAAAGTATAAATCAGAAGTTCCAACTTTTTTCATTCCAACTTTTTTAGGACGTTCTTTAGCTTTAAATAAAGTATATTGCATGTTTTGCCAGTATATATTTATATAATTCTGTTGAATTGACAAAAGACAGAATGACAAATGGCAATCAGGTGTGTTTTAATATATATAAACACGCCGTTTATTTAACATACATTTTATCTCGTTTAAAGCAAAGCCATGCAATGAAAAAATTTCTTGACTTTGTGATCTGTTTATTGAATGAAGAAGTGACAGAATATTAAAAAATTACGAATAAGAGCGATAGCAAAAAAATTTTTTACATATTGCGAAAAATCGAGAAATATGATTTTGTAGATTAATTAAAAAAATTTTTTTTTTACGGAAATTCTATGAAGTGAGTACCTACAGAATGAAATATAGCGTTTACACATCAAGTTTGAAACACAAGTTATTTATATACAATCATTCAGTCTGACAATGAGATGTGATGTATTGTTAATTAAATATCACATTCTGTATTATATAATATATCATCAATGACATTCCGGATCTTTCTCTGATCCTGAATATGGATATACAATAATAAGTGTCTGCACGTTTTCAATTGTTAGCAAGATTATTATAATCTATAATAATAATAAGGATGTTCTCTGATTGGAATGTTAAGTATACAGACTGAGTCTAAGAGAAAGATTGGTAGTAAATATGTATTCTTTGACGCGAAATTTATCAAGGTCCTTTATTATTGAATGTTCCATTTGATCAAGATTAATTAGTAATTATAATTAGTAACTAAAAAGATAATATTAAAATGCCATGTTGATATACGTTTATGTCCTGTAGAAACGAATCATGTGGTAGAAGAACTTAAAAACACAAAGTTTTCTGTTTTTATTGATGAAATATCAGATATTTCGAATGAAAAAATGGGTTTCATGTTCGATATGTTAATCCCGAGACATTAGAAGTTCATTCACAATTAGCACGACTAATTGATGTGGATACGGGCAGATTCTAGTGCAGAGAAATTATTTAATGCATTTAAAAATAAAATGTACAAGCTCGAAATAGCTTTTTGAATTATTATTGTTTGTCATGCAATAATGTGTCTTATGATACTTATTCTTGAAGAAAAAATTGAAAGAGATGTGCAAAAATGTTTTGACGCCATCATGTCCATGTCATTCTGCCGCATTAGCAAATTATTAAATTAGAAGTTTATGAAATCAGTATAGTTAGACTGCTACTTGAAGTTCTGTTAAAAAAAAATCGAACATAAAGACTACATCTTTACTACCGATTTTTCTTCAAATAGATCCAGACAAGGGACTCTATAATAAGAGACTGGCCATAAGACAGCCAGTTTCGGTTGGTCCGCCAATTTTGTCAAAAGCAAGAGAAACAGAAAGAGATATAAGAGAGAAAGAGAAAGCGATATGAATGTATATCCTTCTCTCTGGCAGGATTTTGACAAAACTGGCCTTATGGCCAATCTCTTATTATAGGGTCTCTAATCCAGACTAGTTAGGCAGTATTAGTATCTTTTTAGAATAATTATAATAATATAGTTATCTTTAACTCATAACTGATATTTGTTCTTAAAATTCGTATTTTAAAAGACTATCGTTTTTTTGTAATTATTTCACTCTCATCAATGTTTTAGTCTCTATCATTAAACAGGCGGTTATGAATAAAATGGAAAGTAGCGCAGTTCGAGTACAAAACGTGCTAGATCCATTTGAGCATGAATTTTAATTTATTTGATCCTGAATCCATTATTTTTGTTTCACACGTCTCATTCTGCCATTACTTATAAACATTATTATATTAATATTTTATTTTATTCGTTTTATTATCGCGTTTCATATAATATATTAATCTACACTTTAATAACTATAGATTTTTTAAATAAAAATATCTAATATCTATAATATCTCAAAAATTTACATGTTAGGCCGATGATCCGGCCGATGACTGAAATACATCCTATTTTGTTTATTTTACGTATATGTTACTTTCCTGATTGAGTAGTAAATATCACAGCACAGTTAAGAGTTAAAGAACATTTTAATATTATTTTAGGATTTATCTCCTACCATGATGATCGCATTTAGGCGACAAAAATTGAATTGAATATTAGTTTCTTGGCAGTAGGATTAGGAACGTTTAGCGCGACTAATACATACATACATGCCTCTGCATCTTTGTTAAAGAGTTACATCGCGTACCGTGTATTTTTATGAAGCTTAAAAGCGTGCATACGTAGCGTAGCGAAATGTAAAAGTTATCGATTTTCGTGTCCAATGCAGTTGTTAAAATGTATATCGAGATATTTTGTTACATAAGTGTATACACCGTTGAAACGTGCAATCGAAGTATATACCAATGTGTATTAGAAATCTCGATTTGTACTTCCATATTAAAGATCAGACAATAAGTTAAGTACATTCCTAAATGTTCGCTTGTAACATTTATACGTTACGATATGATATATACACGCGCGTTTTACACACATATCTAAATAATAATGGATGTAATCGAATCCATTTCGCATTCCGAGAAGGTATTCGTGTCCAATAAACAGCGTGCTCGTTTCAAGTGTTCAACGCACGCAGTTACTTCTCTTTAAAGATTTAGAAGAGTATAAAATATACATATATATATACACGCTCTTTGTTCGATTTTCCATATCTAAACAGCCTTTTTGTTACATATAAATATCGCTTGAAAAATTATAAAGCTTTAAAAGCGGGATGATATTGTTACGCGATATACTATAAAAGAAAGAGAGAGAGACAGAGAGAGAGAGAGGGAGAGAGAGAGCGGGAGATTTATACATTATATCTCCGTCTGTTACAACTCGACTAAACGTTATATTTCGCGTATTTGCGTAATGTCATTTCTTCCACTTTATTTTAGTCGTCCAAGTATTCTTATGCGTACTTTATTAAGAAAAGGATCTTAATATACGTTTAGATCGAACTAACAAGGCACGTAACATTTTTATCCTTGCACCTTGCAACGCGACACACGCAGACGCGGTCGTGAACGTCGCGTTTTACATTACGTTAAATTTTCGAGTTATAGAAAGCAGCGTTAGTGTACATACTTTGTCGCAAACGAATCAAAATAGTTGGATAAGTTTATCTCTTTGTTGCTACCGCTCTGGTACTGATGTTTGACGAAACGATCGGACTGTAGGATAAGGCTCTATCGATGTTAAGAATGAAATATGTATTACGTTAAGAGACCAAATGTTGCATTGACAAAAGACGATGCTTTGTGCTCCGTCCAAAAATAAAGCACATAAAAAATAAAAACCGACGATTTATATCTGCACGTTATTACTGCACCGAATAATTTCGCAGCTATCTCAAGTAAGAGAATCTTCGGAAAAGCAACGATCTTTGGCAGCAAAGAGAGAAGAGAAGATTGCGATTAGGATTTACGAACATTTTTCGCATTTGAACGACATTAGCACGGAATATTAATATCCGCGTTATCTTTAAGCAACGATCGATCCATGATTAATTGCCTCGCATATGAATGTTAGACGGTTAGCAAATTAATTAGACGACTCGGAAACCGCAATTTTATGCTTAATATTTATTTATTTTATGTTAAAGGATAATGCAATTGTATTGTATTGTGCTTTATCGCCGTACGAAAGAAATCCATTTCCCCGCGAAATTCTCGTATATATAGACGCGGCGAAGTTGAAAGGCGAAAAATGGAAAACCCGCTACCGATCATGGCTTTCTTAAACTTTTGACGCTTTAACGCTGAAACTGTCATCGAATTCAACGATATATTCCTAACGCACCATTTAGAAACGTGCATATGATTATAACAGTAGTTTTGTAATAACGGCAGCTGATGCATTTAGCGTGCTTCTCTCTGCCGTATTGAAATTTAAACCTGTTTCATTCACGTTTGAATCGCACAATAGAGAAAAGGAGAAAGAGAGAGAGAGAGAGAGCGAGAGAGAGAGAAGGTGCGAGAAAGATACGGGGGCGGGAGGGAGAGAGGGAGAAAGCGCGGAGAGAGATATAACTTTATAATGTCCGTCAATGTAGGCATGTGCAGCAGACGGTTTAATGAATACAACGGACGTGACAGGGATGTGAAAATGCGTGCCACCCCCTCGTGCTTCCGTTATTGAAAAATCCCGCGCGAGAGGCGTCCGCAACTACTCCGATTCACGCGGCTCATTGTGGCCGTGTGCGTGTGCGAGGGCGAGTGTGCGATCGTGTATATCCCGTGTATACATCGCAAACACGAGAGCGTGAGAGCAAACGCGGGCGCGCGCGCGCGCGCGACGTACAATGCGACGACGGGCGTCGCGACGATAATAGGCAGCATTCATTATCGAGAGGCGACGATTAAATGGAACGCGCTGCCGCTTTCTGTTCCGCCGCCTTTTGCCGTCCTTATTCACGGCTGCTGCACGCGCGTGCGCGCTCCCAAGATCGGATCGCGCGCTCAGGAAGAGTCGGAGGAGGGCGGGAGGGAGCGGGGGGGGGGAGGGCATCCGGTACCGCGCGCGCGGGCTCGTTCGCGAGTAACGAACGCGGCCGCAAATCGCGAGCGAGATGGACGGTGGATTTCGCGAGGGAGGCGAAGAGGTAGGCGAGGGGGGAAGAAGATCTCTCGGCGCTATTGCTCGCAGAGTCGCGACTCGCGGTGGAGTCCACAATCGCATGCACACAATCGGGCGCGCGGCGGCGGATTGCGTGACACGAGGCGCGTCGCGTCGCGCGCGTGCATATGGTAGAGGAAGTCCGGCGGAGAGCCGCGTCGGCGCGCCGCGGTAAACGACGTCGACGTCGCACCGTCGCGCGTCGGCCTCCGTCGTCACTGACGTCGACGCCATCGCCGTCGTCGTACTGTTGTCGACGTCGGCTCGTCATCCCGATCCATTGTCGCGATCGCTGGATCGCCCGTGTTTGGACCGTTTGTCCGCGCGCGTTGTCGCGATCGGTCGTCGTTGCTGGTTCGCGCGTACGGTGGCGAGAGTTTTTCTTTTCCGATGGAAAAGAGAGGGTTGTTTGTCGAAGATTGATCGAAGCGATCAATCGCGCGGATCGACGTTCGATCGAATCCAAAGTTTCGGTGCGAGGATCGATAAGAGGGTGGTGATCTTATTAGATCCGCGCGTGGAGAGAGGCGAGCTCGTGCTTGTCGCGTGAGCGACGTATCGGCGCCGCGCCGTCGTCGTTGTTCGAGGCGACGTAGAGCGTCGCGAACGCTCGGTTCTCGGTTCAAGATGATATTATTGAAACACAAGTCTCGGGCGAGAGAGAGGGAGGGAGGAGAGACCGATCGGAAATAGACGGCGAGAGGTTGCATTTGCGAGGGACCGAGAAACGACGGGGAGAGATATATGCGCGCTCCACTTCCGTCGCCATCGACAGTGCTGGAGAACGAGGCCTCCGTCCCCGTTCGGAACGTTCATTTCGGACCCGCGCTCCGTTCTCCACTGCTCCGTATCTCTCGAGTCGCGGAGCATTCGCTCCCCTGCACGTGGAGTAAATCCGTCGATCGCGCGACTCGGAATCCGCGGAATTCGCGGGAAGGGAGAACGCGCTCGAACATGGGAACGATCCGTCGAGGGTAAATCGGAAAAACGGGGGTGAGAGAGAGAGAGAGACTCTCTCTCTGAGAGAGTGGAGCGCGCCCTCGAGGCTACGGGCTCGGAAGAGGGCGGTTCGCATCTCGCTCGCTCGCTCGGCTCGGCCCCCATATGACGCCCCACTTAGGCCGCTAGGGCAGCGCATCCGCCACTGGCCGGTGGCGGTGACGAAAAGGGGCTGATGTCAGTGCGGCCACACGGCGGCGTACGCTCGGATCAGCAGTGGCAGTGGCAGCAGCGGCAGCGGCAGAGGCGACTCGTCGGATGCGCGTACGCGACATCGCACGCATCGTATCGCGAGCGAGGCGAGGGCGAGGGCGAGCGAGACTCCCGGCGACGACGAGTACGAGGGCAGCGTCAGTGGCAGCAGCGACGACGACGGTGATGCACGGCGGCGGCCGCGAGATCGGAGTAGTGGCGCGCGGTGGTGGCGTGGTGGCGCGTTATTACGGCGACGACGAGGACGACGCATCTGGCGCGCGCGATCGTGGCTGCCGACGCGTCGGTCGTTCCGTGGCGCGGCTCGTGGAATAATGCGTGTTAGGCGCGACGACGACGTTACGACGAGGCGCCGTACGACTCGTACGAGACGACGACGGTACGACGGTGCGTGTGGGCCAGCGTGCGGCCAGCGACGACGCGTACTACTACTACTCCTACCATCACCGCAGCAACGCAGTTATGTACGCGTACGGTTCCGAGATCACGTAGTGTCGGGCGTGTACGTATGTTGTCATCATCGTCGCGCGGCGCGCCCTGCGTAGCTTCACGGTGAAAATCTGGCGTGAACGGTTCCGCGGTGGAACGGGGAATATGGCGTCGGTCTCGGCCGAGACTCCAGCCAGCCATGGGCACAGCTTCAGTAAGAAAACCTTTCACAAGCCGACGTACTGCCATAGCTGCACGGACATGCTCTGGGGCCTCATACAGCAGGGGTACATCTGCGAAGGTAAGATCACGCTAAAGGTTACTGTCACTGTACGTCAATCAGAAGCGTTGACAGATCGCCGAGAAAGAGGGAAGCGCTCGTTACGTTCTCCGGGAGACGAAAGAGCGCTTCCCTCTTTCCCCCCCGCGAGCGCCACGAACAATTGCAATTTACGATACGATCTATATATATTCTCATGTACGTAAATGACAAAAATGTACGGTGAGAAAAGGAAAAGGGAGAGAGAATGACGATGAGCTCCTCCAGCTCCAGATATATCCCCACGGGGAGAGAGTATACGTATCTCCCGATCTTGCCCACGCCGGAGGATGCGCACGAGCTTTCCGAGAGGAGCGAGCGTACGAAGTCGCGCCTCGAGTTAATATACTTGCGCAATCCCGGAGACTCTCCGTCTTTCCATATCTGTCTCTACGGGATTAGAGATGGGGCTTCGCGTCCCCGCGATTCGTCCGGTCGATCAGTCGCGACCCCGCGGCCTGTCGGAAGAAAAAAAACAAAAGAAAGCAAACAGTCCTCGCGCGAGGTTGTCGGGGTCTTTAAAATTTCAAGCGGGCGCTCTCGACCAGACCGCGAAGTCGATCGATAGAGTCGACCGCGCGCTCGGTAACGGGTAACGGCTCGGTAACTCTCATTCCTAGGATTCTCCCCGCGAGGTGTGGGTCGCGATTCCGACCGATCCCGATCGACCGATACCAATACCGGATGAACGGAAGGTGGTTGGGTCCGTCGGTTCAATCGGGTCAGGGTGTCGCGTTCCGAGTGCCCCCGTCGAGTCGGGCATTTTAGCGCCAGCCAGCCGCGCGCGAATCGGTGCAACAGCACGAGGGAGACGGAGAGGAACGGAGTGATCCGTCAAGAAAAACAGAGAGAGAGAGAGGCCAGAAAAAGTGGGAAGGAGAGGGGGGAGAGGGGGAGAGAGAGAAGGAAATACAGGGAGGGTGGGAGGCGACGGCATACGCAGAGGGCGCGAGCGCGAGCGCGCGCCCACCTTTTCACGAGCATTGATCGCGAGGGGTGGGGTAGTACGGCTGAAAGACCATGGATAAGGTTGCCGAAGTGGAAGGGGTTGGAAGGGGTGCGCGGGCGCTCGGTGGTGGCGGCGGCGGCGGCAAAGAGGGTTGTCTCGAGGTGGTCGGGGGGGGGAGAGGGGGAAAGCGTGAGAGCTTGCTGACGGGTAAAGAGGCGTAAAGGACCTTCGTTGTAACGCGAGCGGAACGGAGCCGTGTGCCCGTGCTCTCGCACTCTTTCAAATACGTCGGAATGTTCGATCAGGAGAGTCCGCCTCACTCCTCCAGAGCGCCACGCGCGTTTGGCAGCGGATCCCCCGATTGTTTTCGAGCTCCTTTCATCGAGAAGTAAACTCGATGGCGCGGGGACGTGTATATAGATATTGGCGCTTGGTATATGTTTAACATCTGAAAGGAAAGACGTTGTAGGCAGTAAAAACGTTCGTTAGGAACCTACGGTCATTAAACAGGTCGTTAAAGACGCAAAGCAAGCCATTAGGGAGCCACTGTAAAGATAGGCAACTTTAAGCCCGTTGGACGTGGTTCGAACAAAAAGGTTCCCGAAGTTGTCGCTGTTTTATATTCAGAAAACATTACATTGGACCATTGAAGCGAATATGTTGTTTCTATTTATGATATTGTACGTTTTTTTTTAAATTAAATTACGCGAATGAAACTTTAGATTTTTCATTATTAATCGTTTTAAAAAGTTTTTAGATGTAAACAATAAGGGTGCGAAGATATGAGATGTCAACTTTACGGTTTTGTAACACGAAAATTGATGATAACTTTTCTATTTTAATCAGGATTCTAAGAAAATCAGATTTCTGAAAAGAAACTTCTTGATTTATGAAAAGTTTTAAAATTTATTAAAAGAGAGATACCACAGTCATTTATTTCATACAATGTATTATATACTTGGAAAAGTGTGAAGTTGGCACATCTTCGGACTAAGTACTGTTTTTTGCATTCAATCGTCCGAAGTTTTTTTAAGACATATCGGGAGCTTCATAATTGTTTGGTGAGAGAACTTTATCAATTATATAGAATTCCTAGAAATGGGATGCTAACTTCACAAAGGGTGAAGATAAAGGCGTTATATTTCTAAAGCCATTGTTAAACCTTGCTACACAATGTATTGATCGCTTTACCGTCGGCTGCTTTAAATAAAGTTGTTTTTATGTCTGCAAATTATACTTAGCATTGTCAGTTTAAATTCAATCCGTGATATAAAATCCTAATAGCTGTTTACAAACTCGTTTGAGACAATCCGATTTTTCGTGCTTATTTTTTACTTGAAATTTATTATTTTTTTGAGTGTTAACTGTATTATTGCACGATATATTTATTTATATTTAACACGTATGATATTTGAGATACATCTTTGATGAAAAATGCTACTTTTTTTATTTCTCACAATCTATGATTAATACACATTAATGATCACGATAATTAGAACGGTAACAATCATCTTGTAATTAAATCGATCGGTCTTAAAGATCAATTTTTCAATATTTTGCTTTTGTAAAATAAAATTGCACAGAAATGTGCAAATAATCTAAAACCACACTATTTATAAAATTTAGATAATAAATTATTTATGGTTGCAATGCATCCATTTACAATGCTACCGTATGTAAAAAGGTTCCAGTTTTCATACGCAGAACGAGAGATAAAGGTCTCAGTTGACACATCCGTTAGCGTATACGCGTCACATATGCTTGACATCCCGATTCGCGTAACAAATCATTTGTAACAATGTTATATAACGGCAGTGAACATTAAAACCTGTGCAGTATGATATTAAAAATAAGAATAGCGCCTAACAATAACTTTATGTCGATTTAAAAACAAATTGTAATGTATATAAGGTGAAGTAATCTTTTGCTTATGACCACCTTTTTTTTTTTAAATAACGCATTACATAATAATGATAAATAAGTAATACAATTGTAATTCGAAAAAGACGTTTATCTTCCTAAATCTTCTAATCTCGATGCAACAATCGCACATACGATACGATGCGATATTAATTATTTCAGTATCTCGATTGTGTATTGGTTAATCTTCAACTATTACGTTTGGAATGTTTGGATAGCAACTACAGTAGGAATATGAATTATACATATATTTGACTTTAATAATAAGTAATATTGTGTTTCACATTAACGAATTAAAATGCTGCAATTATATTCCTCGTGAATCTTTCTTTTTAAGACACATATCCGCAGGAACTGTAAACATGCACATATATGAGATTATGTAAAAAACTTGGAAAGCAAGATTAAAGAGAGGACATATATTATACTACTCACGCGAAATAAACATTGAAAGAAATATGAATGTCTTTTAATAACTGAATAACAGTATCACGATCATGATTCTTTAAGTATATTTTGAAAATAACACATATATTGAGTTTATCACACACATTATATCTGGCATGATGAGCATCAAATAGCAGCAATTTTTATTTAGTTCATTCATTCTTGTCTTCCCAGCAATTTGTATATTTTCCACAGCATCTTGGCTCATAAATGGAGTCCTAAGTGACACATGAATTTATTTTATTATATTTATTTTATCTATATACGTAATCGTTAATCAGATACAATATCAAGCTCAAAAGATTATTAAAGCAGAAAACTAGCGTTTGAATAATTCATAATTTATTCGAAATTGAGAAAAAAAATGAAATGTCATATATTTATTATTTATATACTGAAATATATATTGAATTTACGAATAATCTTCTTGAATTATTGTGTAAACGACATTTTCTTATGAAAAATTAGAGATATTAATTTCATTTTGCGTACACTTTGTCCAAGGAAACAAAAGAGAATAGAATAAGCTGCTCGAAAAACTGATTGAATTTAGGTGTACAAAAAGTAAGTTTGCGAGAGAGATGCACTGATCATCAACTTATAATCAATCAATCTAGAAGACGATGCTACGCACTTAAGAAGCCACAATCTTAGCTAATATTGATATCATTCAGCTTCCCCCTCGCAAGATCTTCCAACAGTTTAACTGCTTGATGTTCTTCGTTAATAATGCGTATAGATATTGCGTTTACCAGATAGATTAACAGCATATTCTGTCATACGCTTTCTTATGTGTACCGTACAAGAGAGCAGCGTACCCTTTTTATTTTACTCTTTTCGGGTAATGTTTCTCTAAACAATGATAATTGATTGCGCGGCGAGTAAAAGCGTTGTTTGTAAAATCGTCCATTAAAGATATCATATGTATCGTGGCATCACAACGATATCACATATATCGAATGCATGAAAATCTAAAGTGTCGCATTACATTGCAGTTTCATCGCATCGCTTTAGATGTATGTGTTTATTCTGCGGAAATATCTCGTACGGGAGAAACGTAATATATCTGCGATACATATTAATTAACGCGCACATACATTTTCTGTCAATCGGGTTTTATATGTTCTTTCCTCTGTATAAGTAAAAGAACTGCGTATAGAAGGGAACGCAGTCGCGTAGACGATCAATATTATAATAGATAAGACTGCTATATAGGAATACAGTCGGAGACCCGATCGCCGACATTGATACAGAAAACGTTTAGATTCGAGGGACAATCGCGACGGCATTCTCTCGCGCAGCATCGAAAGCAGATTCTTCAAAAGCACGACAATCTTAGGCCAAGGCAATTTTGGTTAACTTATCACGCTGTTACTGATAATCGATTGGGATCGTTATAAATAGGACGACCACCTGCTCCGAAAGCTAATCGAGTAATAAAAGCATGCAGAGAGTCCCAAAGTGATCACCTAATACTGTATATTGAAAACCGATACCCGCCGTACTCGAGATTATTATATGATTACCGAGGAATTAATGGAATGTAAGGGGATTTCTCTTTTCTCTCTTTTTTTCCAGGAACGCACGATTTAACGCATGTGTCCGCGTTTGTGCTGTTTTTTTCAGTCTAATTTTTCAGCAATTCTCGAACTCGAGAATGTAGACGAGATCAACATCGATAGAGACTTCCGACAAGTAGATTTTTTTTCCTCTTCTCGCGCGTTCAGAGTAAAAGCTTGTTCCTAAGGAGAAAGAAAAAGGTCTCGAAATATAGCTAAGGAAACAAATAGATTCCAGATCTGGAAACTCAAACACACAGCAATCTTTCGGAGAGTCTCAGAAAAATCTTTCTAAATCACGATATATCTCGCATTTTGATTTCCTTTCTTTTCTCTATTATCTCCAAAGAATTATTTCTCATCTTATTTATTCTTTCAACACTTCAGCTTTGTCGCTCATGATTATATATTCGAGTAGCCGAATGGTGGCTTGCATTGGTTGATGAACGTTGATATAAACATAGTAAAATTCACGGTTGAGTATGCATGTATACATACATTAAAGGTCTATCAGGATAGATTTGCATAACTGCTCGCACAGCGGAATCGACCATGTCACGTGTATAACTGCAAGTGCGTCAAAGAATGCCGGAATTCGGATCAAGATTTAAAACGTTGCAAATGCCTGGAACAGATTTTAGGAAGTCTGAAGTTACAGGACCCTGACAGAAGTAAAGGCTTGAACACAATATAAAGGTACGGGCAATAGGAACAGGGAATAAGCCAGGCGACAGAAATAACTCCATTTCAACTTATAATAAAACTGAAAAACTGTGATTAATCAGATACAGGCAATAGAGAACAAAAATCCAATGCATCGAAAATTCTGTTTCTATATTCCATTGCCTATTTTATATTCCACAATGCGTTGATATATACACAGTTTTTGGTAAGTTAGTAGTAACGCATCTTTTCGCGCCAGTTTACAACGACGCGACGGTGCTAATCGGCGCATCACAGTAAGAGTCGTAAGTAAATCTCAGTCAGGGATAAATTTAAGCGAGCTTCCCTGTAGGGCAAGGATTGTCTCAAATCACTAAGTTGAATTTCATTACTAAGCTGCATTGAAAAGGCCGATCGATTTGGGACATCATTTGTAAATGTCATCGTTTTTACCTTCTCTCTCCCTTTTTAACTTCTCTCTGATCTATGCGCGTTGATTCTTGAAATAAATGACAACAGTTACGTTAAGGCTCAGTCACAATGAGAAAAATAAGGAATAAGATAAAGGAATAAGGAATAAAGGAATGTCGCATCTCACTTTAGTACACGTACATTAAAGTGAGATTCAACATGCCTTATTCCTTATTCCTTTATATTATTCCTTATTTTTCTCATTGTGACTGAGCCCTTACACCAGTATTATTACCTTTGCTCTTTACTTGTATCACGCTACATTTTAATAATGCCGTTATTGTTTCGTCTGTGATTGCCTGCAAACACCTATTCTATTTTGTTGATTACTAAATAAAGTTACAGTTAATTTATACAATTCAGTTCTTGATTTATGAAATTCACTGAAATTCAGTTCCAACTTATTGTTAGTGATTTGAGACAAGCTGCATTGAAAGGGCTGATCGATTTAAAAACCGCATATGATATATTAAGTTGTTCTAAAAGTTTTTTTTTTTTTTTTTTTTTTACTAGAAATTAATGCAAAATTTTTAATTTATAGAAATGGATTGAAGTATATGTGGACCATTCTACTCTACCACCTCTACCACCTTCCTTTATCTGTCATAAAAGCCTCATGTTATTTTTAAAAAATGTTTTTAGTTTTTAATTTACTGAAAAAATACTGATCGAGATAAATGTTAATGTCATTTAAAGAGCCACATTTTTTATGACAAAATAATTTTTTAAAGAAAGGTGCAAGTAGTAGTCAAAATGGGCGAAGTGTAAGGAGTATAAGGAGGATGAAATAGAACATCCCAAAATCAAACGCTAGCAGCTTGTTGGGAACGGCCAAAGAGAATCAAATCTCTCTTCTGGTTCTTCATCTTTCAGAACGCACAAAAAGAGATCGAGACACTTTTTTGAACGAACAAACGTAACTGTTGGAAAGTTAAAAGGTAGACGAACATCAAAATATCAATAAAGAGCCGACCGAGAAATATCAATAAAGACCGACCGAGCTACATGTCTGCTCTCCCGTTGCTAACAAAGTCGGACGCATAAAACAGGAAATGAACTTTGGGGCAACCTAATACATTGTATGAGGATTTAAAATTGGCCCAGAAGCATTTAATCGTAATTAAGATTTACTTACGAGTTGGTCTTGCCGTCATGCGTCGTCTGGCGCAAAAAGATGTGCTACTGCGTCTTGTGGTGGCATAGGCCGGCACAGTAAAAATTAGGAAAAATTTGGGGAGTTGTAAAAAGTTTTAAATTAATAGGGGCATGAACTTTTTGTTATGTGCGTTTACTTGTTATGTATGTTGACTACATTTAACGATATATCCTTGTATAAAACAATTAGATTTTATGATGCATATTAATATCACTGTGTTCATTTCAATTCTGTTCTGCAAAAGAATTATACAATACTTCATTAATTTAGCCTCAACAGGAGTAATCTAAAATCAGTATAATAAATTTTTTTTATTCATTAGGGTCATAATTATTGGTTCATGAAGAGGATTTTGAAAAAAAAAATAATAATTTGGAAAATAGGAGTTACGTAAAATCAAATTTAATTTCTTTACTGAAAAATTCGAGGTTGTAAAATAAATAAGTAAAAAAATGGTTATGAAATTTGCGAAATTTGCCTCCGTGAACCGATACAGACAATTATGATAAACATTTGTGTCAAATATGAAGTTAATCGAATAAGCTGTTCTCGTGATTACAGTTTAAAAAAATGCAATTCTAATAAATGGGCACAGTGATGTTAATACTCACTCTAAAGTCTAGTTTTCTATACCAAGATACTGTTAAATATACTTAATAGATATACGTAACAAAAAATTTTTACTCCTATTAATTTACAACTTTCCAAACTTTTTCTAATTTTTACTTCTATTAAAGTACTGTCACCCCTTAAGCTTTGCAAAATCTCTGAACAGACCTTAAATATTGTAAATGCCTGAAACATATCTTAATCATTGCAAATATCTGCAATAGACCTTTGCAAATTCCTGAAACAAATCTTAACCATTGCAAAATCCCGGAATAGACTTTAAACGTTGCAAATGCCTACTGGAATAGACCTTAATCATGATAAATGTCCGGAATGGATCTTAAACGTTGCAAATTTCTCAAACGGATCTTAAACATTGCAAATGCCTGGAACGGATTTTAAATGTTGCCTGGAACGTTCGTTAAACGTGAACGTTCCTCGAGTTCTAGCGCGTCGTATATCTTTTACGATTCGCTAACGGAAGACACCGTTGAAAAGACACGAGCAAAAGAGGCACAAGTAAACGGACGCGGATCCTCTTTTTCTACGGCGATGACGAGTACCTCTTCTTTTCGATTTGAGCTGCCCACTCGGCGAGTTAAAGTTAACTCGGCATTCGTGGAACGACGGTCGATCGTCGATGGCGGCTGATGGCGCCTTCTTAACGAAGCGGATGCACAGTACTATTTCGGGCCGCACCTGCGCGCCGATGCGACAAATTTCCCACATCTTGCCTGATTAGCGTCGGCAAGAGCAGCGCGATAGAAGGCGCGATCATTACCGCTCGCGCGCGCGACAGGGGAACGTGCGACACCCGTCACCTTGTATCGGAGTGGATGACGGATACGCGGATGACGCTGTCTCCGACTCCGTCACCTCGGCCGACCCTGAAATATATCAATTCACCGGAGAAATTGCCGAAGCGATTCTTCACTTTCAGCGCGCGACTCGACTCCGGGGGCCACTCCGCCGGAATAACACGGCGCTCACGATATTGACCCTAAAATTTGCAATCGATAATATTAACAGACTCGTAGTATCAACTTCACTGAATCTATGTTATATTTTAGAAGCGCGTGTGTTATCTTCAGTTAGTATTAACTTCACGGGATCTATGTTATATTTTAGAAGCGCGTGTTATCTTCTTCTAGAAAACATTTAGGAGAACAAAGAGAACGCCGCAAGGCGTTAACAGGCCTGATGATTTTTTAAACAAGTATATGTATATAAATTTTTTTTTTAGTTTCTGCAGAAGTTTGGTAGACCGCCGCTCACATATTTGCCGTTCGGTAGAGGCGTTAAATAACGCCAGCCGCGTATGATTCTCGATGTTTTTTACTTACACCGCGAAAGGTCAGAAGATCTTGTTATAAATTACAACATGAGCGGCTCGTATTGATTTATGCTAAAGTGTACACCGGCTTAGCCGGTAACGCTCTTCGATTTAACGCAATTAATCTCGCGCGAATTTTCCACCTTCTTCCCTTTTCCCGCGAATTTCCAAAAAGTTCTCTCTTTCTCATTTTTTCTTCCTCTCGTTGCAGTGTGTAACTTCGTGGTGCACGACCGCTGTCTCAAGGCCGTCGTCTCTCCCTGCTCCAGCATCGCGGCAAGCCTGATTAAGGTAAGACAACGGGAGAAGATCCGTCTCCACGCCGCGCGAGGATTATAACCGCCTGTGCATAAATATAACGCCTATACTTAGAATATAGGAAAGCAACCTTCCCAGGTACATCGTAAAATAAACTGAACGTTGCGATAAAATAATTTACGTGGATTATAGTTGAGAGAAAAGAGACTGAACGGGAACGTCGAGAAGTTACTCGCTTGTTGCCGCGCGTTTACGTGTCCGAACTTCTTGATGGGACCCTCCCTTGGGACCCTTCACTATTAAATATTAAAGGATGTTTCGACCAATACCTTTGAGTTAAACAACATGTTGTTACTATTAACTACTATGCGTGTCAAAATTTATTATTTTAACACCGTTAGTTTTTAGTTAGATTAACATTATTTTAATTAAATTAGCGACATATTGGAGTAGGAGCGGTGGCGACCTGTAGGAATGGTTAAAAATGATTGAAATTGAGTGTAACTTGACGCTATGAATTTAACAGTGTTAATACAAGATGTAAGATTAACAGCGTTTCTTTATTGTATGTGTTGCAGAACCCGGTTGCACACTGTTGGTCCGAACAAGTACATCGCAAAAGGAAATTCTGCAACGTCTGTCGGAAACGATTGGATGATAATCTATGCATACACTGTGAAAGTAAGCCTTCTATCCATAGATAACAGATATACGAGATATCTCGATATAGGGCGTTTAGCATATTTGGGTTTCTGCGAAATGTTAATCGCGCTCTACGTTTCCCGTAGTATGCGAGTACTTCGTGCACGTAGAATGCCAAGACTTCGCGGTGGCAGACTGCAGGGAGAATGTCACATACATACCTGGGAAGGATCTGTCAGCAGTGAGGCACACTCATCATTGGCGGGAAGGCAATCTTCCGAGCAGCTCGAAATGTGCCGTATGCAAGAAGAGTTGTTTTACTGCCGAGTGCCTTGCCGGGTTTCGTTGCGAGTGGTGTGGCATGACGGTAAAAGAAAGATTCATTATTATCGCCGTTAGATTGCCTTTAACTTTTTTTTTGGGCGATTATTTATTCTGTTCCGTCAGCGAAATTAGAATTAGAATTAAATATTATGTTGCATTGCTGATACTTATGTTAGTCATTTCAAGTCAAATGTGATACATAATGCTCTTACGAATAGAGAAAGAAAGCATATATTTCGTTAGCACAATTAAAGCTTCCCTTCCCCTCGTCTCCTCGTTAAAATAGTGTTTAATGACAAATTTGATTTCGTCTCTCAGTCGCACGCGTATTGTTACAAGAATATTCCCCAAGAATGCACCTTTGGTAACTTGGAACCAATATACCTGCCGCCACATGCAGTTAGTATTCCGCGTACCCAAGTTCCCATGGAAGCCATCATTGGAGTAGAAGTGCGTCGTAAAGAAGTGCTGGCGCGTGAGTATTCTTTCCGTAAGTGTCTGCCGTGTTAATTACAATGTGCGTGTTAACAGGTAATTAGAATAATAGAATGAGGAATTGCGCTTTGTCACGTGCCGCAAAGCACTTCAATATTTTTTTAATCAATCCCGCCGGGAATAAAATTTGAATGTTAAAGCAATTCTCTTATAACGGAAAAAGAAGAGTGAGATTAAGGCGAGATACAGAGATTTTAATAAAATTGAATAATTTAGCTATTTAGAGATGTCAACGCTGTAAATTAAACTGTATCTGTAATCGATAAAACACATGCCCGCGTTGATAATTACTAATGCACATGGTTATCTATAAATATATAGCATAACTATATAATTTTGTGTGTATATGTAATCGCGGTAGACATAATCACTTTTGGATTACGAGATCCTACGTGTCTCTAAACAAGTGATATCGATATATTAAGCTCAGATAACAAATAATGGCAAAAATATGACGTTGAGAGTTTTTGCTTGAGCTGCTCCGTTTATATAATTGGACATTGTATAAATTATCGCGTTTTCCATTGTGTGCACTGTGAATTTCATTGTTGATTAGCGCTTTATGAAGTTTTTTCAATCCATCATTCAGCATTTCCGTATTACCTATTGACACAATTAATTATTTTCACACTGTCTCTCATATACCTATGTATGAGATTTTCTATTTTTACTATGCATAGCACATGTACATGTATGCAAATATGCACTGATGATTGGTAGCAAAAGATATCGTATACTATGTAAAGTTTGAAAAAAAAAGAATGTATAATATATCTTAAAAAGTATTCCTTATACATTAGTAGAGAGGTACTTGTAAAAAATATAAGTAATTTTTTGGAACATAAACTTTTTGCATGATATTATTTTAGCATTCACTCACGCGTGTATAAAACCGTCGGTTTTGTAAACATATACATGTTCTTCCTTCTTTTCAGAGCATGCAACGTTGACTTTCTTCGATATGAATCGAGAAAGACCCTATCTATATTTTAAAAGATTATTATTGCCTTAAATTTTCATTGTTCCGTTGTATCATAAATTGATTGAAAAACTACGTCTATGTCGAATATTATCGGTAGTCAGATTTTTGTAGTCAATTTGATATTTTTAATATGTCATATAAAATATATATATGTATCTATATATTTGCTACTTGCAGTTTCTTACACTCTCAGCTTTCCATACATTTCTGCAATACGATTTTTTTTAAAAAAAGTTATTAAATTATAAACATTGATTTGTTTTATAGAGAGAAAGGGAATTGAGTTAATAATGTGAAAAAATATTACGAGATATTTTTATGGTTTACAGCAATAATCTTTACATAGCAAATGTGTGCTAGATGCAGGGATTAGAAATGAATTTATGAATTATAGAAAGTGTGACTGCTGTATAATCATCATAATACATTCATGATTCAATCATTTATCATCAAATATGCCACCTGAGAATTTGTCGTGAGTCTCGTATCGTCAATTGCGACAGTAGGTGAAGATTTCCAAAATGTTTGTTTCTTATCGTGCCAGGGGTTTAGGATCATGACGAACGCACTATGTGAAAATTAAACTATACAAATAAAATTTTTTGTGATTTATAATCACACAAACCTTCTTAAGCAACGTTAAAAGCTACGTCTGTTATATATATTTTAATTACATATTTTGTTTACAATATATTTGTAAACTATGGCTTTTGTGGCTGGTTGCTCTTATTATAATTGCTACTTTTAATGTGCTTTTAAATAGGCATAATATATTTTAATAGATACAGCACCTATTTCATAGAGCTTCGTAATTAGATAGTATAATTAGAATTGGCGTTTACAAACTAAAAGCTGAAAGTAATAACATTTTATTTTTATAATCATAAGCCTTAGGTGTGTCATTAATTGTTCGATGTCAAAGAAAACAAGTCTTTGTATATAATTAAGCAAACTTACAATTAACGGACAGAGAAAAAAAGAAAGAGAGGGAGAGTAAACACAAGTCACAATAGAGTATTACGAAATACTTAAACAGAGATAAAATTTATAGATTTGAAATTGTGATAACCGTTAAAATATTCGGTCTATCTTTGCTTCTATGTGAAGATAACATCGGAGAGCAATTCGATTTCGCTGAGAGTGAACAAAACGGGGCTGCAGGCCGCCTAGCCGAAGCTTTGAGGCGTCTTTCGCTAGTTTTGCCACGTAGCTGCCATGGAAATTGTCATGCTTCCCCTCCTTATGTTCGAGGTATCTAGAATATTATCATCGTCAGACATTCATCTGTGTGAATGTACTCAATTCTAAGATGTACTTATCGTACACGAGACTGAGAGTAACTTGAAATACGCTGTAGTGATCGTTATTGTTATTATCTCTACATGTAACTACTTATTCGACATTTGCAGCTAGAATTGAGAAAGCGCTGTATTAAAAGACAATCATATTTATTTATATATATATATTTTTTTTATTTTGCATAACAGCGATGCGAATATTTAGCTTGCTTCTGTCATACTTTTCGACATTACCGAGTGACACTTTTTACTGCCACATTAATATGTGTGTACATAAACACAAATACAAACACACTTCATATATAAACGCAATAAGAAAAATAAAATATAACACTCGAATCACATTTACTACGTCTATATTTAAGTCATTATGCAGAGAAATAAATACATTTTATTAAAGTACAGTTGAGCTAATTTTCTGATGGACAATTTTTCATAAAATTATTTTTCTCTCTTATATTAATTTCTTTGACTCAAACAAATGTGAATATTAGCAAAGTGATACTATTCACGTGAAATTAATTTAAAAAATAGGAAACGATGATATATTTTTCAAAATAGATTTGTTTAAATTGCATTATCTATAATATTTGTAATAAACTGTCACACGACATGCATTTACATAAATATCATAGTGCACCAACCTTTTTTTTTATAGATGTTATTTTGTTACTGTTTACGTTTTAGCATGTATGTATGTCTCGCTTCAGTGCATGCACTGTCATTCAGCCCACTGGATGCTATGAGATTCCATGACGCTTATCACTCTACTATGCAGTGAAATGAAGTTCAAGAATACTACTGACTAATTCTTCCTATCGTGTCTGTGTTCTACAAACCCATCGTAAATAATCGATGGTAAGAGATGTAATTTATTCTTGAATGATAAACAGAGTCGTTACAACGCTCTTTGTGTTTATAAAATGTTCTGAAATTTATTTATTATATATTTTCCTTGGAGTACTTTCCTAAAGTATCTGTTTCATGCAAATCTTTCTCGAATATTTGTATATAATGGTGGTTATATACGCCACTGCTTCCACAATTAATTTCCACAATTAATAGAAAATTAATAAATTATAAATAAATTATATGGTAATTTAATGATAAAAGTGTTGCTTACAATATAATGTTTTAAGTTGCATTAAATTTTATTGCTTTATGATATAAAATATTTTATAACGCTTTTCAAGAGAGACACCATTAATGTTATCTGAGTAAAAAAAATGAAACGTTTTCTCAATTTGAATGCGGAAGAAGATGTATTATACATACATATACAGATATTTTATGTTTCATTTAGGTATTTATTGTATTCCATATTAATAATATTCTATTACATTTAGGTATTTTTGTATTCTATTAATAATATTCTAACTTTCGAAGTGTGATCTTTCTTTGTGTTAATAGCGCGGAGCATATCAGAAGAATTTGGTAGCGATCCAAGGTATCGTGACAATGGAGAACCGACACAGGGTGCAGCGCATGGCCGTGATCCGCGTTCTCCTAAAGAGAAAGAAGACAAAGAAAGAGGTGACGAAGGTATTTCAATATAACTTCCGAATAATAGTTTCCAGATTTTCTCTATTTTAATCTGTGACTTTGATATTATTCTCATAGAGATGATTAAGGTGTACGATGGCAACAATTCCTTGAGGCGGAGAATATTTCGGGTAATTTCGGTACCTAGGCAGGCTACGATAGAGCAGTTTCTCACATCGGCACTGCGTGCATTTCACATCACGAAAGATCCTAGTATGTGCATACGGACCATTTTATTTAACATAATAAATATGGATCTTGTTCGATAAATTGACTAATTGAACTAATAAACTCTTTTTTCGGGAAAATTCAGGCAACTTTTACTTAACTGACCTGTATGCCGAGGAGGAAACTGAGTTATGTGACTCAACGCCTGTTTTAAATTTAAATCGCAAAGAAGGCAAACGTCCGGCTGTGTTCTTGCGATTTAGGTGAGTTTACACTACACTTATCTAATACGAGAAAATATGTAGAATATTTTATTTTTGTACAATTTTTAATATAACAAAATGCGGTGAAAGACGAATAATATATTAGAAGTTGTACGATATCTGTATTAAAAGTAAATAAAAAAAAAAAAATTTCTTCATACAACGTAATTACAATATGATTTCAGAGATAACGACAGCGGAGAAGTACGAGTTTATCCCGGCAGATTGCAGGTATCAGAGTCATTCTGTATAGTACCTGTCACCGAAGCAACAACCGTCGTAGACTTAATAAACGAGGCACTGGAAAAGTTTGGCTTACAAAATTTTAACTGTGATGACTTTAGGTGCAGTGAAATTCTTTTAGACCGTGGTGGTACGTTTCGAGTTTTTGTTCAACTTGACGTTTGCAATTTAATCGAATATTCTTTAAAATTCCGTTTTGTGCGTCGCACGAAAAATATAAAAGTTTTATTTCTATTAGTAACGGAAAGAGTTTGTTCCTGGGATGAAAGACCCTGGGATATCGTTAAAAAGCTGGGAAAAGATTCTATTAGACAAATGGAACTGATGCGGTTTTATCTACAACTAAAGCAAGATCCCCATGGACCTAATTTGGCTTTATTCGTGGGCAACCTACCACAAAATCTTTCTGAAAGAAGTTACGAAAACATGTTAACAGAATTTTTAGGAAAAGGTTGGTGATTTAATGAAAAAATTAACTATTATTTACAGAATTATAAAAATATCTATTTATATATATAATTCTTTGGATTTTGTAGAAAATAGGTTTTCATCAATTGGCCCAATTTATTACGAATATGGTTCAGTGGTTATCATATATGAAGATCAGGATACAGCGGTTAGAGCACTATACACGTTGCGAGAGACAAAATGTGAAGACAAACTTCTTTTAGGTATTTTTATTATGTATATATATATATATATATATATATATATTTTTTTTTTAAATATATTTTTATGTATCTGAGACGCGAGAAAGTATAATATCGATCAATATCAAAATAGATATTCATTGATATGGTACCAGTTACTTGCATGCTTTTTTTATTTAGCTTTTTAGTTGTAATAAGATATATATTGAAATATTCTCTCATCTTTTCTTTTTTTACAAGTAATGATTTTACCGAGTATCGAGCCAAGTATGATACCAACGGACGTTCAACCACTGCTCGTGTTTGTAAATGTAAAATCTGGTGGTTGCCAAGGACTCCAGCTAATTACTAGTTTTCGTAAACTATTAAATCCTTATCAAGTGTTCGATCTTGATAATGGCGGACCCCTCCCCGGGTAAGTAGATCATAATGCTTTAAATAATATCATATTTATTACAGTCCGAAGCACATATGATATAATTTTACGCAAGTTAGTAAGTAAGTGCTTTCTTTGTGTTGCAGACTTTACGTTTTCCGTCACATAAAGGACTACAAAATATTAGTTTGTGGTGGTGATGGAACGATAGGTTGGGTATTACAATGTTTAGATAATGTTGGTCAGGATAGCCAATGTTCTTCTCCCGCTTGCGCTATTGTACCTTTGGGAACGGGAAACGACCTTGCTCGCGTACTATGTTGGGGTTCAGGCTACACGGGTGACGAAGATCCACTAAACTTGTTGCGAGACGTTATCGATGCGGAAGAAATAATATTGGATAGGTGGACCGTAGTTTTTCATCCAGATGAGAAGGAAACAACTCAAGTAGTTTGTAACGCTGCAGGTAAGAGAGGCGCAGGTAATAAGTTTCTTAATAACTCCGCAAACCAGTAATTTAAATAGGAGAATTCTAATGGCGAAAATGTTACAGCCTCTCAGCAAGTAGCATCGCGCCATTTGCATATTACAGGCTCTGGTACAACTAGCGAAGACAATACGCAAATATACGTAATGAATAATTATTTTGGCATTGGCATCGATGCAGATTTGTGTCTGGACTTTCATAACGCGAGAGAGGAAAATCCTAACAAGTTCAAAAGCAGATTACGAAATAAAGGCGTGTATGTAACGATGGGTTTGCGTAAAATGGTCAGGCGTAAACCGTGCAAAGATTTACATAAAGAAATTCGATTAGAAGTAGACGGCAAATTGGTCGAGTTACCACAAGTGGAAGGAATAATAATTCTGAACATTTTAAGGTAACTGTAGACTATAGAGAATGCATGTCGTTTAAAAATAGGAAGGATGTTTTATACGCTATTTTCAACGGTGCTTTTCTTTCTCGTCTAGTTGGGGTTCTGGTGCTAATCCTTGGGGACCAGATACCAAAGAAGATCAATTTTATACACCAAATCATTGGGATGGCATGTTGGAAGTTGTCGGGGTCACAGGCGTTATGCATCTTGGACAAATACAGTCGGGTTTACGTACGGCTATGAGGATAGCGCAGGTAAATTATAAAATTAATCAATAATACAAATGCTCCCTGTCTTTCCTTCCTGATGCGACATATATAAATTTATTCGTCATTGCATTTCGGTCGATAGGGCGGGCACATAAAAATTCACTTAAACTCAGACATACCTGTACAAGTAGACGGTGAACCGTGGGTTCAGAGTCCGGGAGACATCGTGGTCTTGAAATCAGCACTCAAGGTAATACTTTGACGTAAGAGCTCTTACAAAACTCCCCCATAATTCCACAAAAATAACGGACAGAATCGTAACGTACAATATATCATTTACCACACACGATAACGTGATATCTCGATATTAGTGCAGTGATATATTTCTATTCAAATATGTCATTGGACTCGTGAAAATGTCAACAAATTAATAAACGGCGATACGCGAGTCAGGCGCGGTACGTGGTGCGCAAGGAAAGAAATTAGTAGTTAATTAAGTTGGAATATATGTATATGTACATTATATACATTGTAATTCGTTACTTCTGTAACTATTAATTTCTTTACTTGCGCACCACGTACCGCGCCTGACTCGTATCGCCGTTTATTAATTTGTTGATATATATTTCTATGTTCTTGAAACGTAATAAACTAGATTCCTTTGCTGTTCGAGTTTAAGTAGAATAATGGGGCGTACATTCTTGTGGCACGTAAAAAACTTCTTAACAGGCGCATTTCTATTTATTAGTTTGTAGCACTTTTTTCGTTCCATATTACAATACTCTACGTATTCACCATAAAAGCGTAACCTGATTGCTGATACCTATCAGCGCATGCTTTCCTCCCCTAATTGCACTCTACTAATATCTCCTTGTTCCTTTGTTCACTTCAGGCTACCATGTTGAAGAAAAGTAAGATCAAGCGTCGCAATACCGAACCGTCGATTCTACCTGCTAATGGGGAGGGGGGCAAGAGCACGGACGAGTAATCCAACTATACCACAACTTACAACTGCTCGATCGTTTAAACGTATCTCGTAAGATGCGCCGACATCACAGCCTAGACTCCTCGACGCGCATAAGCGGAACGCACGCGCGAGAGGGGAGTCTCGGGGTGATAAACGTGCCGTCTAAAAACGATTCCATCTATACGGAAAGAAAAAAAGGAAAGGAAACTTCCCCCGATCCCTCTGTTGATGCATGTTAAAACCGATATCAACTTCCGTGATACCTTTCTCGATGCCTCGATATCCAATGCAGCTAGCTCGAGCTTGTAATGTGTGGATTAGACGCATTATATTATCGGATAGTAGTGTTAGCTTTACAAAACGTTTTCTTCTCTACCTTCTTTTTCCACCGTATATAAGTTAACCATGAGTTTGTAATTTCCATTTTTTTTCTATTTCTACTTCTACTTTTATACACTACTTCTACTTTGTCAGCGGTATTGACTGACAATTTTTATATCGATTGCTCCTTTGTGCGCTCCCTGATCCTGTCCCTTCCTAGGCTACGATGCTGAAGAAGACTAAGGGTAAAATGAAGCGGCGTAACACGGAATCCAGCATGCAGTTGGCGCTTCAGGCTGCACCATCGAGCGATCCGGACGAAGACATCTTCTGAGTGAACAAACATTATGTGAAAGTGATCGAACACGTTGACGCGGTAGACGCAGGGCACGTAGCCACGTTATAGAGAACTTGATCGACTAGCGTACGTAACAAAAAAAACAAAATCGGCCTCGAAATCGTCCGACGGCGTTCGCGCTGTACGAACTTAACATAAGTACTTACAACTTACAACGCGAAGAAAAAAAAAACACTCGTGGAAGCAGGAGGGGACGGATAGATAAGGTTTTCAGATACACGGACACACATATAATACAGCATAAAGATCCATTATCGACTCAATGATTCTTAATGTTTGTTCTTACATTAATAGAAAATGAAACTAGATCTCATTTTTAAATGTTAAATAATTCTAGCACCATACGTAGCTCTTATCGATCGATATTTTTTTAGTAAAATTATAATAGATTTTAACACAGTAACACACGTTACCACACATACACGTACATTAACCAGCAGTAACGAAAGGAAAAGTTGGACACGCTTACGCGTGCTTACGACTACGTTGTTTTCCATTTACGTTCCAAGCTTGGTAATCGGGGACGAGGAAGGAGATCGTAGTGCATATTACGTTTCGTATGGTATTCTACCGATCTATTGCAGTATTACGATACGAAACGTGTGTATCGCATGATATAGAAACACAGACCGTCAGTTGTTAATAATATATTATATATATATATATACATATATATATATATAAAGAATATTTATGATTAAATATTAATATATTTACATAATATTGTATTAGTATTACGGTATTAAGTTGTGATAATTGTTATGTATGTCTGACTGCTGGGCAGTCTGGAATTCGCTGAGAACCAGTGGCAGTCAGTTTTTTTCTAGGATACGGTTAAGAAGAAGGTAAAAAAAAAAGAAGAAAATTAATGTAAACTTTCGTAAACGATAAGACCGCATTGCGGGCTAAGCGCTTTGCCGATCCGTCTCCGCGGCGAGGAATGTAATGGCGCGATCCCATGGTACACGGAACGTATGTGTAATGCGGAATTGTGACGGAACGAAGTCCGTCCGCGGACATTCCGCTGCCGAAATGTGTTTTCTTAATGTCCCATGAAGCGGAACTCGCGGAAGCGCAATTGGCGCATGTCTCTCAGTCACAAGATTCCTTCCCACAGATTCCTTCATTATGTATATCTATCGGAACAGTGTATATATATATTATTGACACGCACACATTCTGCGCTTTCGCGTTTTCCTCTACATGGAACAATTGGAAAATACATTTTAGCGGAGCGCAATTGGCGGAATATCTGCGAAATACAAACTTATGCGAATCCGAATCACACACATCATGAATTCCATTCACCCGTCAATGGTGAAACTGTCAACAATTGCTAACGTTTAACAATATAAATTCTGAAAAATTGTTTGTCATTTGCGGGTTATTGTATATAAATTGAAACAAAGTTGGTGTGTGCTTAAAAAGCATGAATTGCGCCGTAAAAAATTGTAAAGTTATGCTCATTATATATAATCGTGAAAAGAAATAAAAATAAAAAATAACGAAACTATTGGATGCGATCTATATATTTAGCATGGAAAAAAGTTTATTATAAGGGGCAAGTGAGAATCTTGTGAAGAAAATGCTGGCCCCGAAGATAGGGAAATATATGCAGATTATAATTTTAGAATGGCACCTCAATTATTTGAAGCATTTATTAACATTGGTCGAACTAGTCATGGTTAAACATGATTGTATACGTTGTTCGCGAACCTATTTCACTTTGCATTCGGCTCCAGATTGTAATTCCGTACAATCATCGCGGATAAAATATAAACTTGTGGATATAGAAATCGGCGAAACGTACGTAAAAAAAAAACGGTCGAACTAATTACGAGCGTTCCGTATCATGGGATCGCGCCAAAAGCGAACGAAAGGAATCGCGTTACACAAAATGTCAAGAGAGTCGGATTGGCAATGTACTGACACCACCTCACTGGCTCTGACAGGCTCCTGTAAACGACGAAAGCTCGGTGATGCCGCACACATTCCACTGTAACACGAAGCGGCGGAAAGGGGTGGAAATGCGAAGAGATATATGTATATTTATAAACCATGCCAAAAAAGGAAAGACGAGGGAGAGACGGAGGGCAATTGGGGCGTTCGTGACGGGCGACGAACCACGGGGACAGATCTGTTCTTCTTCTTCGAGAGATGCTTTAAACAAACGGACTGTTTTCTCGAGCTTCCAAGGTCCTCGATCCTTGGTGTACCGGCGCGCACGAGTCATCGAGTGCTATCATTGATCACCGAGCGATCGCCGAGACGAGTAACGACAAAAAAAAAAAGAGAAAATACCTTTTACCTGATGTCGCTCTCGGACACACACGGACGCACATACGTTCACGTTGGATCTTCGCTGGCATCGGTGCGATTTGGAGGAAGAGCAAAGAAAAAGAAAGAGAGAAAAGTGAAAAAGACAAGACAACTTCGGTGCCAAAACAATTGTACATAATATATTATAAAAGTAGGGACTATACATATAAGACGGATTCGCCAGTTAATCGCGATGGCATTTAATGCGCCGGACGTGAGAGAAAGTAGTGCGGGGGGGTGGGAGCGGGAGGGGGCGGGGGTTCTTAACGTTAAGAGTATTCTTCGGGAAAAAAGGGGTGGGGGGAGGGAAAAGGGGACTCTTTTGAATTACGTACACATTGCGTTGTTTCGTGTAAACGTTTAACAAAACAAGACAAACAAATAAAAAATGAAAAAGCGGGGGGAAACAGCGCGTACCTTTGATACGTGGGAGAGGTGACCGTGGGAGGACCGATAGGACTTTCTTAGTACGCTTTTAGTACGCGCTGTGTGAAACTTAGTTAATTATCTAACTAGACCTCTCTTGTGGCTGTCTTCGATTATGAAAAATGACTATAAAAAAAAAGAAAAAAAAGAAAAGATGAAACTTAAATCCACTGGCAACCAAATTTGAGCGGAGGCCATCATGCCCGGATGATTGAACGGGCCTCCGGGTGTCACAACCTGCCAATGATGTAAATCGCGGCTCGATTATTCGCGTTATATCCGGTGTAGCGACGTGGATAATCACATCGGCGGCAGATTGGAGAAAAAATAAAACATTTGTTAATTTGACCAAACTATAGTATATTTGCTGTTGCTATAAAAAATAGAGAAACAATAAGCTATGAACAATCTACGTATAATAAATCAATGTATGTGCTACAAGCTGGATAGTGCTTTATTCTAAATCCCTGCGTTAAGTTTACCTCCTACTTTCCCCAACGATTTTCACCCGACTTTACAATTTCCTTCTTGGGCGACTTTGATTAAATTCTGATTAACTTTAGTCGCTTGCAATAACATTTTGTTAAAATGAACGGAATTATTAATTTTTCGTTGTTTGACACATGAGAAGAGAGATTAGTTTTGTTCCCTGCAAATCGTATAGCTCGAATTTTGCTGCGAGCAATTCTGCCAGTTGAATATTTAATTTAACAGTCGATTCGCAGTTCAGCCGAAGTTGCCCTTCCCTGGTGCGTCTTATTTTTTAGATTTATGAAAAATTCTGAAAAAAAATGTCAACTTTTTCAGTTATTTTCAGAAATAATTAAATATGAGAATTTTCGAAATATTTCAGTATATTACACACCCCTTAAATACTCTTTTATTTTATTAATTTCATTTCTTATGAATAAACATCGTAAACGCGAAAATCTTCTGCAAATAGAGAAGATAAGTTAGAATAATTACGAAGAACAAATAAAACATTCATACTATTTAGTATTTACATCCTTGAATCACCTTAGATAATTTTTATAAAAGTGATGTAAACCGGAGCATTTTTTTTCTCGAATACGTCACTGACGTCAGTGACGTCACGCGCATCGCGCATGTGCAAAAGACCGGTTCCGGATCTGGCGATGGCGTATACACGTGCAGTCGAGTGATATAGGTTATTCGCGTTCGCTGAAGAATATTAAATTGTGATTTTAATTTAGAGCGTATCAATTTATTGTTTCGTCATGCCTGCTGTAAACAGAATCACGTAAGTCATTTATTGTCACGTATCTCGGTGGATTTACGTAATTGAATTCATTAACACCGTAATTACGCATTCAAAGTAATATACATTGTATACAGAGTTATATGAGTAGATACCATTATGCATCATAATTTTATCTGATATACTTTTGTAGAAAGCCAACTACACATAGGGGCAAGAAGGCTATATTGAAGAAGGAGCCCAAGTTGGTGGAAAATGGCAAGGAAGCTTTATGCCTCAGGGGTAAACACACGTCACAGATTGTTACTGATTTTATGAAGGATTTGGTAAGCAAACATGCAATAACTTTCATTGATGTCGCTCCAACTTGTTATGCCAATTCTCTGAAAATCTCTCGACAGAGTTTTTAAATTACAAATCAATTATATTATCTTCCAGTACGATCTGAAGAAACCCAATGCCCAAATGATGAAACAGAAAAATGACATACTGCCATTTGAAGATATTACACCCATTGAAAAATTCGCGCTCAAGTACAACGCGTCCCTCTTCATGATGGCTTTGCACAATAAGAAACGCCCGCACAATCTTGTGATGGGTCGAATGTACGAGCACACGTTATTGGACATGATAGAATTTGGCGTAGAGAATTATCAAGGATTGAAGGACTTCAAAGTTGAGAAGATCACCTCGGGAATAAAGCCACTGTTGATCTTTAACGGTGAACTTTTTGAGAGTAATCACGAATACGTCAGGATCAAAAACTTGCTCGTCGACATGTTCCTGAGGGAAGAGGTTCAAAAGATCAGATTGCAGGGTCTTGAACATGTTTTGAGTTTCACAGCTGTCGAGAATAAAATACTTTTGCGTAGTTACAGGTGAGATGGAAATGGAAGTGAATATTTATTTTTTCAAATTTTTTTACTGACTCCTTAAAGATACCAATAATGTAAAATGTCATGTAAAAATGAATATTGCAATAGCGTGAATACGTGAAAAGAAATGAGATTATAATTTTAATTTCGAATTGTATATATATTGATCAATACATGTTTTCAGGATACTTTTGAAAAAGTCCAACACGAAAACACCTAGGATAGAACTGGAGGAAATAGGACCGCGTGCCGATTTAGTGTTCAGACGCAACAAATTCGCCTCTGAAGATTTATTCAAGCGAGCTTGTAAGAGACCTAAGGCACTCAAGGTATTATTTTATAAATATAATTATTTGACTTTTATAAATCAATAAAGTAAAAAGACGAACGTTTTAATCTAATAATTATCATTGTACAGGTGAAGACGAAAAAGAATATCTCTAAAGATACATTTGGATCAATGCATGGCCGTATACATGTTGGAGCACAAAATATCAATAGTATTCAAACGAGAAAGATGAAAGGCTTAAAGAAAACATTGTCCGAGAAGAAGAGTGAAAAGAGAAAAATTGCTGACAATAATAACGATGGCGCGAAGAAATTAAAAGAAACTTCGAATTGAAAGATTGATGGGGTTATTTATATATAATTAAATGAAAAGAATGTAATTTTAATACATTTTTTTATTCGAGATATAATTATTTCCAACTCCAGCTGGCGTCATTTTGGTGATCCTGCAATCAGTAATATAGATCTCGTATGTAATCTTTTTAACATTCTTTACATCTATAAATGTGATTATTGGTAAATTTTTACCTTTACTGTAATCCCACAAGTGGATAAACATTTTCGTACATTATCGCATTCTTTCAATAAAATTGTATCCTTTGGATTTTGCTCAAGCGCTCGGATTCTGACGGCCCTCCTGAAGTTCAGAAAATGATCAATAATGTCTTCAACCTGTCTATTTTCTGCTGTTGATTTTGTGGATTGTGAAATGCCAAGCTTCGAGAGAATATTCGAAAGATAATTCGAAACGGCGGCAACAGCGCTTACATTATTACTGTGAGATGGTGTCTGCAATTAAAAATAAATAAATGATTAATAATATGTGTTACGCCCGCGCTGAGCCGGCCCTTAAGTTCGAGCCGAATCGAGCTGTTTTTAAGAAGTCGCGAAGCGTTCTCTGGGACGACTAAAACTATTATTTACAAACGGATGCAAACGGACGTCTTGGAGTCGCGCTGTCGTGCCGTGCAAAATGTGTTTGCATGTGTCGCACTGTATCTTATCTTTAATAAAGTTCTTTTCCACAAACTCTGTATCTTTATTTTCGTGAATTCGGGAATGTGCGGACGTAGACGCGAGTGTACACGCAAGTGAGTCACGGGCGCAATAATACGAATAGTACAATACAAATAAAGTTAAGCATTAACATAGAGATATTATTAATGATGTATTTTTTATATCGACTTACATTATCTTGATGAAGCATTTTGTTTCCTATCCTAACAAGATTTATAATCGCATGCATTGCTTTTGAAGTGTCAAAATCATCTGCCAATGCCGAGTAAACCCGACTTCTTGTGTCATGCAAAGTCTGAAAAATATTTAAATTAGTTTAGCATATTTAGCACTACATCTTTTTCTTACATTATACATGTATATCTATTTATTTGTGATTCAAAGAGGAAATTTACTTTGGGGAGTATTAAAAAAAATAAATTTGTTATATGCAGCAAGAATTAAATTGATAACTTACCGTAAACAAAAGATTTTCGTCAATTTCACCAGCTTTAAATCTTCCAGCAACATAATTATCACAGTCGTTTATGAAATTATCAAGCTTCTTGGTTACCGACATCGCAGTTTGCATGACTTCATCCGTGAATTCGATACCTGCAATGGAATCCAGTTGATTACATATGGATTGAATTACACGAAATTGATTGCTAAACATTATTGTATGTACCATTTCGATAATGAGAAAGTAGACAGAGCATTCTAAGATGATTTGCCGAATAGTTTTCGAGATAATCTTGTATGCTTATAGTATTCTTTAGACTCTTCGACATCTTCACATCTCCTTTCAGGCTTAAATGGCCACAGTGAAGCCAGTAATTAACCCATTGGTCGACATCGTGATAACAGCAAGATTGTGCCTCTTCATTCTCGTGATGTGGAAAAATCAAATCTACTCCACCACTGTGCATATCTATAGAATTTCCAAAGACTGCGCTGATAAAAACACATACTACAGTACACATCGGTACGTCATACGGGCGAATAAATGTTAATTAAATTCTGCTATACAGAAATAATTAAGTGAATAATACGCATAACGTTCTGAGCAAAT